>NW_024425563.1:97836904-97838914 GCF_017311325.1 Ursus maritimus | reverse complement strand
CCTAGTTCACTGGCATGTTTATATAGTGTCCATGTTACAGTGTTCCCACCATGAGAAGGACAGTTTTGTGTTTCTGTTCAATCATTTTTTATAGCTCTCCTGTGGGACCTTCTATTATAAGATATGATATCCTTTCTTTCATTTCCTTCCTGAACACCAGTATCACAGATCTTTTCTACTCAAACTCGACAGTTCTTTCCATTTCTTCCAGGATGCCTTTAAGCTACTGTCTCCTTCTTTGTTTCTTAATTCCATCCCTATTTGATGACCATAGTTATTTTCCACAGGGATTTCCAAATATAGGTGCTAACTAAAGATTTCTAGAGGACTCTAACTTACAGGTGTAATATCTGTAACACCTGGTAGATATTAACTCTCCCCTTGTGGATAGAAGAGCTCCAGTTGGGCTGTGGTCTTGTATAATAAATGATATGTGTTGCCTGTTGTAGAAATCCCATAATGTTAAGTAGTTATTGCCTTCTAAGCTTGCTGGACGAATGTAGAGCAATTATGAAAGCCTTTCCAGTCACCTTTATTCGCTACCAAACTTGACATGGTCAGTGGAACAGATTGTGGTATTTAAAATAAGCTATTCAGCTTGGTTGGGAAGATGGCGGAGGAGTAGGGGACCCCTTTTTCAGCCGGTCCCCTGAGTCGAGCTGGATAGGTACCAGACCAGCCTGAACATCCACGGAATCAGCCTGAGATGCAGGAAGATACATCTGGATCTCTACAAATGAACATCTCCAGCGCTGAGTATTGAGGTACCAAGCGGGGAGCCGTGAAACCGCGCACAGATATGGGAAGATAAACGAAAGGGGGAGGGAGCCGCCGCGTTCGGGCGCCGGGAAGCGGTAGCCACCTCCACCGGGGAGCGGGCGGTCTCGCGGACCGGCACCCGCGAGAGAACAGACTGGGACCATGAGCGGGGAGCATGCACCACCACACTTTTCACGGAGCTCTGGTGTCCTCACTGGAACCAGACTGAGACCGGGAGCTCCGGGAGCACGCGGGAGCAGCTGGCGGCTGCCGGTGTTAGAAACACAAAGGACAGAGATGCTCCGGCCCTGGAAGTGAGGGCTGGGACGCCGGGTGTGGGGCGCACATCCCGGATGCTGCAGGGTTGAGCAGCACCAACAGAAACAGAGTTAAAGTGGCCAGAACATCAGTGGAGAACGGTCCGTGATCCCTCTGTTCTGAGACAGAGGCTGAGATTCGGCCACTGCTGCTCTGACTCTCAGAAGAGGCACAGCAAACCCCCAGGGAAAGCCGCCAGAGAACAAAAGCCTGGAAATACCGGCTCACAGTGTGCCCATTCCCATGCCCCCTCGCAGGGGACACGGAGACTCTACCCAGACAGAGTTGCCTGAGTATCGGCGTGGCAGGCCCCTCCCCCAGAAGGCAGGCTGAAAAATCAAGAAGCCCACATCCCTAAGATCCCTATAAAACAAGGGCACACAGCTTGGGTCCTGGTCAATAATTTGGGCTCTGGACAACCCTGTAAACTCTCCTATCAGAATGACGAGAAGCAGAAATCCCCCCCAGCAAAGAAAAGATAATGAGTCTGTGGCTTCTGCCACAGAACTAATGGATTTGGATGTAACCAAATTATGAGAAATGGAATTCAGAGTAAGAATGGTCAAGATGATGTGTAGACTTGTAAAAAGTATTAACGAAAATGTTAATGAGAATACAGAATCTCTAAGGGCAGAAATGAGAGCGAATCTGGCAGAAATTAAAAATTCTATGATGAGGCAGAAGATCGTATTAGCGAATTGGAGGATGGGTTAGTAGAAGAAAAAGCGAAAATAGAATCTAGACTTAAAAAAATCCACGCCCACGAACGTAGGTTATGGGAGATCACTGACTCAATGAAACGATCCAATGTCAGAATCATCGGCATCCCCGAGGGGGTGGAGAAAAACAGAGGTCTAGAAGAGATATTTGAAAAAATTGTAGCTGAAAACTTCCCTAATCTAGCAAGGGAAACAAACATTCGTGTCCAAGAGA
>NW_024425563.1:97827538-97831562 GCF_017311325.1 Ursus maritimus | reverse complement strand
GCAAAGAAAGGACCCTCTCCAAGCTCAAAAACACCTGCTCAAACCCTCGCCCGCATCACGTCATGAGTGCAATTATGAATGTAAGATCCAAGGATACAGTATTGAAGTGGCCAGGGCAGGAGATTTCCTCACGTACCAAGGCAAGGAGTAGCGAAATTACGTCAGACCTGTCTACACAGACCTGGAATGAGAGAAAGGGTTAGAGGCATTTTTAAAGCTCTTTCAGAGAAAAACATGCAGCCAAGGATCCTTTATCAGCAAGGCTATCATTCAGTGCAGTTTTTATATTCTTACCTCAAGAAGCTGGAACAGCAACAGAGGGACAGGCCTAATCCACTCACGAGGAAGCAGTTGACCAAGATTAGAGCAGAAATCAACGAATTAGAAACCAGGAGTACAGTAGAGCAGATCAACAGAACTAGAAGCTGGTTCTTTGAGAGAATTAATAAAATTGACAAACCTCTGGCAAGACTTATCCAAAAGAATAGAGAAAGGACCCAAATTAATAAAATTATGAATGAAAAAGGAGAGGTCACAACCAACACCAATGAAATTGGAAGGATTATTAGAAACTTTTATCAACAGCTTTATGCCAATAAATTAAGCAATCTGGAAGAGATGGAAGCCTTCCTGGAAACCTATAAATTACCAAGACTGAAACAGGAAGAAATTGATTTTTTCAATAGGCCAATTAATTATGAAGAGATTGAGTCAGTGATAAACAGCCTTCCAAAAAATAAAACTCCAGGCCCGGACAGTTTTCTTGGGGAATTCTACCAAACATTCAAAGAAGAAATAATAGCTCTTCTCCTAAAGCTATTTCAAAAAATAGAAACAGAAGGAAAGCTACCAAACTCATTCTATGAGGCGAATACTACCTTTATCCCCAAACCAGGCAAAGACCCCAACAAAAAGGAGAATTATAGACCGATTTCCCTAATGAATATGGACACTAAAATCCTCAACAAGATCCTGGCTAATAGAATCCAACTGTACATTAAAAGGATTATCCATCATGACCAAGTGGGATTCATCCCTGGGAAGCAGGGGTGGTACAACATTCACAAATCTATCAGTGTCTTTGATTTTATCCAGAAACAAAAATTCAGAAATCATATGATTCTCTCAATAGATGCAGGAAAAGCATTTGACAAAATACAGCATCCTTTCCTGATTAAAACCCTTCAGAGTGTAGGAATAGAGGGTACATTTCTCAAGATCATAAAAGCCATCTATGAAAAACCTACGGCAAATATTATTCTCAACGGGGAAAAGCTGGAAGACTTTCCCTTAAGATCAGGAACACTACAAGGATGCCCACTCTCGCCACTATTATTCAACATAGTACTAGAAGTCCTTGCAACAGCAATCAGGCAACAAACAGGTATAAAAGGTATCCAAATCGGCAAAGAAGAAGTCAAAATGTCTCTCTTCACAGATGACATGATACTCTATATGGAAAACCCAAAAGAATCCAATTCAAACTTTATTAGAAGCATGAGCAATTCAGTAATGTGGCGGGATATAAAATCAATGCTCAGAAATCAGTTGCATTTCTATACACGAATAATGAGACTGAAGAAAGAGATATTAGGGAATCCATCCCATTTACAATAGCACCAAAAACCTTATGTTACCTTGGAATTAACTTAACCGGAGACGTAAAGGTCCTATATTCTAGAAACTATAAATCACTCTTGAAAGACATTGAGGAAGACACAAAAAGATGGAAAGATATTCCATGCTCATGGATCGGAAGAATTAACATAGTTAAAATGTCCATGCTACCCAGAGCAATCTACACTTTCAATGCTATCCCGATCAAAATACCGAGGACATTTTTCAAAGAACTGGAACAAATAGTCCTTAAATTTGTATGGAACCAGAAAAGGCCCCGAATCACCAAGGAACTGTTGAAAAGGAAAAACAAAGCTGGGGGCATCACAATGCTGGATTTCGAGCTGTACTACAAAGCTGTGATCACAAAGACAGCATGGTACTGGCACAAACAGACACATAGACCAATGAACAGAATAGAGAGCCTCAGAAATGGACCCGGCTCTTGGGCAACTAATCTTGATAAAGCAGGAAAAACATTCTGGAAAAAGATAGTCTCTTCAATAAATGGTGCTGGGAAAATTGGACAGCTACATGCAAAAAGAAATTGAACTACCACTCTCTCACACCATACACAAAGATAAACTCCAAATGGATGAAAGACCTCGATGTGAGACAGGAATCCATCAAAATCCTAGAGGAGGACATAGGCAGCAACCTCTACGACATTGGCCAAAGCAACCTTTTTCATGACACACCTCCAAAGGCAAGAGAAACAAAACATAAAATGAACTCGTGGGACTTCATCAAGATAAAAAGCTTCTGCACAGCCAAGGAAACAATCAAAAAAACTAAGAGGCAGCCCATGGAATGGGAGAATATATTTGCAAATGATGCTACAGATAAAATACTGGTATCCAAGATCTACAAAGAACTTCTCAAACTCAATACGCAAGAAACAAATAAACAAATCATAAAATGGGCAGAAGATATGAACAGACACTTTTCCAATGATGACATACAAATGGCCAGCAGACACATGAAAAAATTAAATGAGTGAAATTCAAATCAAAACCACACTAAGATACCACCTTACGCCAGTCAGAATGGCAAAAATTAACAAGGCAGGAAACAGCAATTCCTGGAGAGGATGTGGAGAAAGGGGATCCCTCCTACATTGTTGGGAGTGCAGGTTGGTTAGCCACTCTGGAAGACAGTGTGAAGATCCCTTAAAAAGTTAAAAATTGAGCTACCCTATGATCCAGCCATTGCACTACTGGGTATTTACCCCAAAGATACAGACATAGTGAAGAGAAGGGACATATGCACCCCAATGTTCATAGCAGCATTGTCCACAATAGCTAAATTGTGGAAGGAACCGAGATGCCCTTCAATAGGTGACTGGGTTAAGAAGTTGTGGTCCATATATACAATGGAATATTACTCAGCTCAGAAAGAAGGAGTTCTCAACATTTGCTGCAACGTGGACGGCACTGGAGGAGATAATGCTAAGTGAAATAAGTCAAACAGAGAAAGACAATTATCATATGATTTCTCTCATCTATGGAACTTAAGAACGAGGAAGATCCGTAGGGGAAGAAAGGGATAAAGAAAGGGGGGGTAATCAGAAGGGGGAGTGAAGCATGGGAGACTATGGACTCTGAGAAACAAACTGAGGGCTTCAGAGAGGAGGGGGGTGGGGGAATGGGATAGACTGGTGATGGGTAGTAAGGAGGGCACGTATTGCATGGTGCACTGTGTGTTATACGCAACTAATGAATCATCGAACTTTGCATCAGAAACCAGGGATGTACTGTATGGTGACTAACATAATATAATTAAAAAACATTAAAAAATAAATAAATTAAAATAAAATAAAATAAAATAAAATAAGCTATTCAGCTTCTCTCCTACAGAATTCATATATTTTACAGGCTGTTCATTGTTGAAATAGTAATGGCTTCTTGTTCCAGTCCTCTGATTAATGACCAGTCACTGTAGAACATATTCCTTCCATAGATGCTTAATCATTCTTTGAAGTTTTCTGGGGTGTGGTGAAGGGAGGAGTAGCATGGGGTAGGAACTCTGATATTTATTCAATCAGATTAATTAAATTTTATACCAGATAATTAACTTATGGAGGGTTTCTATAATTATGATTTGTTCTTATATCATCCAAATTGGTTGAAGATGTTTTACATTAAAATCCATAATCCTTACCCAACTCAGAATTTGTCAATTTCACCCTTTGGTACAAATAATTAACCCCATGTCAACCATAAACATACTAAATATAAAAAATTTAATTAATGCATCAGCAATTTTTTGCCTTTTTATTTTCGTCAAAGAAGAGATCTATCTTAATTCTTTTTAGAGGGAAAATAAGAAACAGGAATCTGATTTATATGATCATTTTTGTTCCTATCAGGTTTTCCCATATCTAGCATCGTCGATTTTTTTTTTTTTT
>NW_024425563.1:97825789-97827528 GCF_017311325.1 Ursus maritimus | reverse complement strand
ACTGGGTTAAGAAGTTGTGGTCCATATATACAATGGAATATTACTCAGCTCAGAAAGAAGGAGTTCTCAACATTTGCTGCAACGTGGACGGCACTGGAGGAGATAATGCTAAGTGAAATAAGTCAAACAGAGAAAGACAATTATCATATGATTTCTCTCATCTATGGAACTTAAGAACGAGGAAGATCCGTAGGGGAAGAAAGGGATAAAGAAAGGGGGGGTAATCAGAAGGGGGAGTGAAGCATGGGAGACTATGGACTCTGAGAAACAAACTGAGGGCTTCAGAGAGGAGGGGGGTGGGGGAATGGGATAGACTGGTGATGGGTAGTAAGGAGGGCACGTATTGCATGGTGCACTGTGTGTTATACGCAACTAATGAATCATCGAACTTTGCATCAGAAACCAGGGATGTACTGTATGGTGACTAACATAATATAATTAAAAAACATTAAAAAATAAATAAATTAAAATAAAATAAAATAAAATAAAATAAGCTATTCAGCTTCTCTCCTACAGAATTCATATATTTTACAGGCTGTTCATTGTTGAAATAGTAATGGCTTCTTGTTCCAGTCCTCTGATTAATGACCAGTCACTGTAGAACATATTCCTTCCATAGATGCTTAATCATTCTTTGAAGTTTTCTGGGGTGTGGTGAAGGGAGGAGTAGCATGGGGTAGGAACTCTGATATTTATTCAATCAGATTAATTAAATTTTATACCAGATAATTAACTTATGGAGGGTTTCTATAATTATGATTTGTTCTTATATCATCCAAATTGGTTGAAGATGTTTTACATTAAAATCCATAATCCTTACCCAACTCAGAATTTGTCAATTTCACCCTTTGGTACAAATAATTAACCCCATGTCAACCATAAACATACTAAATATAAAAAATTTAATTAATGCATCAGCAATTTTTTGCCTTTTTATTTTCGTCAAAGAAGAGATCTATCTTAATTCTTTTTAGAGGGAAAATAAGAAACAGGAATCTGATTTATATGATCATTTTTGTTCCTATCAGGTTTTCCCATATCTAGCATCGTCGATTTTTTTTTTTTTTGGAAGTGGTATTAGGAATCTGAGTGATTATGATTGTGTCTTCTGAAACTTTTAATTATGGCCTTGCATTTAAATATGGTTAATTAGATAGCAGATTTATATCAAATTAATTCTTAAGTACTTTCTTAATCAAAATTATGTGTTTGACCAAATAAATAGCAACAAATTTACCAAGATTTATCAAAAGAAAAAACAAAACATTTAAACTATAAAAAGTTGGTGAGTAATTGACTAATAGAATAAGAGTTGTATCTTTACTTCAAATGCAATATATTGAAAAATATTTGTACTTATAATTTACTTATAATTTTCATGCAAGGAATGTAATTTGCAAGACATTTGAAGACATCAGTAAGTTGGAGTACACTTTTAGTGGCAACAGATCAGCACAAGTCCATTCATTCATGCTCCTGACTGCGTTAGAAGTTAGAACAGTATAATTGAAGAAAACTAACTGGCTTGTAGTAGGTTTGAACTTGTGGCCCTACCTCAGGCTTTAACACTGAAAATCATAAGCCTTTGGTTAATTTTAGGAGTCAAGCCAGAATAATTATTACAAGTAGAAAGGTAATTAGTTACAGGTTAGAATGATGTCTTAATTATTTTATAAATTTAATTTTGGGAGCACAGAGCTGGAAATTTTAACATTTGCTATATTTCCTCTTTTTTTTTT
>NW_024425563.1:97674344-97825779 GCF_017311325.1 Ursus maritimus | reverse complement strand
TTTTTTTTTTAAGATTTTATTTATTTATCCTCTTGTTTTTAAACTTATTTTTTCTTTGTGGAAAGAGTGGAGGGTATTCCTTTTTAAGGGATATGTTTTTAAAGTTACTTAAAGTACACATTTTTAAGCACATTAATTGTTGGAGTACATTTCTTAGAGTATGTTTAATTTCAAAGAGCTATTTTGATTTTTGTCATATGCCCATCCATATATTAGTCAAAATCCGAAGGGGCCAAAATGTTGGTCTGAATGGTTTCTTTGTGTTGTATTTGAAGTACATTTGGAAATTTGATGTTTATAGGTGACATTTTTTAATTTTTGCATGTGTTATTTATATCCATTGAATACAAGAATAAGTAAGGACCTCAAAAATTTGTTTTCACTGCTTCTAAGTACATAAGCACCCTTATTTGTTCTACAATTACATTTATTTCTGATAATAATTTTCTCATATTATATTTCAATTTTAGGCCAGAAATCTTATAGAGAGATTTTTTAATCAACAAGTAGAAGTTCTAGGCAGACGTGCAGAGCCATTGCCTGAAATATACTATATTGAAGGTACTCTACAAATGGTTTGGATTAATCGCTGCTTTCCAGGGTATGGAATGAATACCCTGAAACATCCAAAATGTCCTGAATGCTGTGGTATGTAATGAACTATAATTTCATGGTTTATATGTATGGAAACTCACTCTTTTTCATGATGCCTAAGTGAATGCCTATTCTTTATTTTTACTATCATTTAGATATATCTCTAGCTTATTTGAAGCAGTGTTTGAAAAGACAATGTGAATCTGAAGATCTAAAAGAAAGAAAGCTGGCTTAATTTTGGCCTTTTTATTAATATTACGGTAAAGGGGTTGTAGCGTTAGGCAGTCGTCTGGGAGGAAATGCAAAGAATAGTGTGAGTCAGTTAGAGCTGTTTATCCTACTAGGAGCTGAATGAAGTATTGTTTAGAATCAGTTATTGATGAGTTTACATTTGTATAGTCTAGACTAGGTATATTTTTACCTTTTTTTAAAATTAAGTGTATGAATTGTTTTATTACCAGTTGTTTTGTATGACTTCTGATCCTAGCTCGAAGGGGTCTGAGCACCCTCTGGCTTTCATCCATCTTTTCCTTATTATGGAAGAGAGTTCTAAAGAGGCTGTTTAGGATGAGTTAATTCATGGATTCCGTGTCTTTGGATTTCTATTTTCAAAGTTAAATGAGGAAAATAATCTTCAGTTTTATCTTATTTTATTTTTCTATTATGTTCAGTTAGCCACTGTTTTTGATGTGTAGTGTTCAGTGATTCATTAGTTCCGTACAGTGCTCATCACAACAGGTGCCCTCCTTAATACCCATCACCTGGCTACCCATCCCCCCACCCCTCCCCTCTGAATCTTCTGTTTTAAAAGGCTTTCTAATATCAACATCAATAAATTAGTACCATTGTCATTCAGTCTTCTCTGATTGTTCTTTTCCCCTCTCTTTCTACAATCTTAAATTAGATCAAAATCCTTTTCATAATAATAGAGCACTAAATATTCTTTTTGCTTTGCTTTATTTGGCTAAATTTTACTCTAGGTTTTTTTTCTCTGATTTAATTTTTGTTAAAGGATATGAAATTTGACAAAAATGCACTTGAAAACTTATCTTAGGAAATATGACACAGATGTAACAAATAAAACACTTATATATGCCAACTTTGTAACTATTTTGATGACCTGTGATTATGTATATCACTTCAGAGCACAGATAATGATGAAGAAAGCCTGGAAAACCAAACAGTGAAACCAGAACCTGGTAGTTCAGCTGTCTATTAGATGAATTTTTATTTTCACTTAATAAAGACCTAAGATAAACTAAAAAGTTTAAATGTTTATATCTGAATTCCAAGAATTTTGAAATAGTTAAGCATAGCTCTTTCAAGAAAAATAATAGGGTTCAAATCTCTGAGAAGCACAAAAATTTTAGTACTAAGTTTCTTTTCATTTATAAAATTTTGGATAATAGTACAGTTGTTAGATTCTGTCATTTTACCGTGTAATTGTAATATTCGGTTTGTTATGTGTTGTACTGTTTGATGAAGTTATTAAGCAGTTATTTTACTCCTGACAACAGACCCCATGGGGAGTATGTAATGAAGCTTACAAATATCAAAAATTTTTTCTGCATACTATTTTGCTCCCCAGAAATATGGCTTCTGCTCACAGAGTTTAGAGACAAGGGAGATGCATCCATGGAACAGTTAGGGAACAAGAGGTCTGCTAAGCCGCAGGGACGACAGTGAAAAGGAGATGATATTAAGGAAACTGAGTTACAGATAGTTGAGATACCGCCTTTGAGGTGATATTGGACTTGAGGTAGGACTTTGAAGACGCAGGGGTACCAGTTACTGTCCAAGCTAGGGCCTGAAGGAGCATCAGGTTTCTGGGAAAGTTTTGCATAACCTGGGCTAGAAGAATACTATTAGAAGAGCTGTGGGCTTAGTGGGGCTTAGGGAGCAAAATGGGATAGCTCAACTTTAATGTGGCAGCAGGAGTCACATCTTTGAGTAGAGGACAGAAATAAATTTATTTTTTTAATTTTATGGGATTATTATCATTGCTCAGTATAATTATTAACTAAAGATTTGCTAAATTTCATCTCATGCCATCATACAGTAAATATTTTAATTTTTGAATTGCCTTTGTGCTGTTATTGGCTGTTAGATGAACGAAGCGAGACTGAGCTCACTTTTTGAACAGAAATCAGTAAGTCTAATATGACCATCATATACAGTGCGTTTTGTCTATATTACACAAGGCCATCACTCTAAAATTTTTAGAGAGCACATACTACTCAAAAAGACAATTAAATCATTCTTTGAATTGGAAAGCAATATAAAATATAATACAAGTTACAGGACAAAATTAACATATTAAATGAACTTCATTTGAGTATAAAATGGAATACAAGAAAGAAGCAAATAAAACATACGAGGTACTTTGTAAAACCACTTATTTCCAAAATGAAGACACCAGGACAGAAGTTTATGTTTAACAAAGGAGATTGATTGGGACCTGAATGTTCATTATGTGCGAGAAGGTTATTTACTTTCTCCGCTGTGGGTGAAGTGAGGAGTGGATGTTTTCTTCTCTTTTGGATGCCTTATTTTCTCATGCAGTTTTACTTGTAGATGACAGGTAAAGATTTCTTGCTTATAAACTAGTGGAGACTTAACATTTCTACCTGTGTTCTTCTGCATTTCTAATTTGCTTAGCATTTTAAATTAATTTTCACTGTAAAATACTTCTCTAATTTCACATTTAGCATCCTTATTATATGCATGATTTTGTCGATCATTTTGGCACTGAAAAAGAAGGTTCTAATTAAATCGTGAATTATAGATGTCTCATAATTTCATAACTTATGTCATAAAGATAATACAAAACCAAGAACCAGCTAGAGTATTATATTGTTTTCTGATAGATTTTTTTAAAAACACAGATTCTGAAATAGGATTTCCTGGTAATATCTGTAGTTTCCATTATTTCTGTAAAACTTTGTATATCTTGTTTTTATCTTCATTTTATTTTTAACACCTCAAAAAAACACCTGTGTGTTAAATAATATTTTTTACATAGTATCCCTCTTCACCTTCTTTTTCTTTTTGAATTATGGCCGTGGTTTTAAAACTCTGATGTGTACCAACATTACCCAGAAATTTTTTTCAAAAATGAATCAAGGTGTGGGAAGCAGACATCTACATCCGTCACAAGCGTTCTAGGTGATTCTGTTACACGTGGAAGTTAGAGATTCCTGAGTGTTAGCGTGGGCATGGCAGTAGCTGGTAAAATGCTTGCCTGTTAATGTTGGTGTGGTAATACCTCAGGGAAGTGCTTGAATAGTAGCACGGGTAAGGCAGTACCTAGATAAGATAATTTTACTTCTACTGGGGAAACCTTATTTTTCATGGATTGTTGAGGATCGAATGTATAGTTCAGTAATATTTTATGCAATATTGTTAATTTCTATTGCTTTCTTTTATACATAAGATTTGCTCTTGTACGTTCAAACTTTTGGGAATCCCAGGAGCAAGGAGCTCTTTGATAGTGATATAGTGTCTGTGCGAGTGGTCAGAAATAATTAGGTTCAAAGGTTAGAGTATTTAAACATCTTGAGGTGATTTTATTAATAAAGTGATTTCATTAATAAAGTCCTTATGTACCTTTGTACTTTTAATTATGCAGTAAAAGTGAATTGTTTAATAGATATAGTTGTTTTTAATAAGATCTTTTAGACTCTGAAATTTATTCTGCTCAGACATGCAAACCCTCAACCTTTGTTTTGATGTTAAATCCAAAAACCAAGAAAAATAATAATTTTTAAAAAGCTGATATTGACAAAACACAATTGAAGGCAAGAAGTGTCACCATATCCACAGAGGGCATTACATGATGATAAAAGGATAAATCTATGAAAGAAGATATAATAATATAATATTGCTACATTTGTGAATACTTAATAAATAACATAGGTTTTAAATATATAAAACAAATATTGTCAGAGAGGGAATACTGGAATGCCAAACCATATAGAAAAACAATGAAATTGGACCCAGTCAAAAAAATCACCTCCGATGTGTTATAGACAGAAATACATAAAGAAAAACTAAATATTTTAGAATATAATGCGGGAAAATATCATGTCTTTAGGATCAAAAAAACGATTTCCCTAGAAAAGCACAAAAATCACTAACTTTAATAAAAATGACTGATAATTTTTTCTACTAAATTAAGTACTTCTGTTTATCAAGACAGTGCAGAGAGAGAAAAGGTAATCCACAGAATGAGAAAATTATTTGTAGTGGATATAACCAACAAAAGACTAGTACTCAGAACATATAAATAAAGAACCTGTAAAAAAAACATTTTTTTTAAAAAGCCAAAACAATTTTTGAAAATGGGAAAAGATTTGAACAAGTGTACTTCACAGAAGAGTAATTCCAAATGATCAATGGATATGTGAAAATATGTTCAGATTTTTTTGTAATCAGAGAAATGTAAATTAAAAACAGAATGAGATCCTACTGCACAACTATGAGATTGGCGGAAAGTAAACAGTCATGACCGACTAGGTGTTGAAAAGGGTGCAGAGCCCCCGGGGAGCAGCCACACCCTGCCTGCCTGAGTGCAGATCTAGCCAATTGAGAACACAGCTTGACGGTGCAGCGAATGTGCTGAGCACACACTGTGTCACTACCGTTCAACTCTTAGGGAAATTTCCTAATAGCCCCAAACCAGAGACAACCCAAATGTCCATTAATGGTAAAACGTATGAAGACACAGTGATCTGTTCATGCAATGGAATGCTTGTCAGGAATGACAGTGAATGAATGGGGATTACAATCATATGGATACATTTTATAAACATAGCTTGCTGGGAAGAAGCCAACCACTGCAGAATCCACATAATTTAGGCATAGTTAACTTCTGTTAGATTTATTCATGAGTGCTAAAACTATAATGCAAACCAAGGAAATGAGTACCACACAACAGAAGAGTGTTGGCTTCTGGAGGGATGGAAGGGAGTGTGATTGGAGGGGGTACAGGAGAAATTTTGGGGCGATGCCAGTTTTCTGTGTTACAACCTACACTGTTTCTAGACAGGTTTCTATGCAAATATTCATCATATTGTACATTTGTGTCTTGTTTTTTTTTCCTATCCATGGGTTATATTTCATAATAAAATGTGAAAATATTAAATTTTCCCCCAAAGCTTGAACACCATTGTTAAAGGCACTGTGAAGAAAAAAAATTTACAAGGGTTTTTTTTTACTCTAATAATTCAAACTTCTCATTTCTATGTAGTGTCACTTGATCTTTGTCTTCATAAATTTATAATTTTAATAGAGCTGTTAGTAATGGTTCAGTGGGAATAATGAAATTATTATGACTTATTTTCTGTTAACCATTAAGTTATAAACATAGTTCTGTATTACTCTGCTGTCTTCATACTAGTTTTATTTATTTAAAACAACTAACAATAAAAATTATGTTTCAGCATTTTATGTTGAACTTTAGGTTATTTCCTATTTTTACTGCTATATTAAAGGTGATTTACAATTACATTTAATCAGCTTTTATTTTTTGAATTATTTGCTTACGTAAATTTACAGAAATATGAGTACTATTTTTTAAAAAGTGAGCATTTTGACTTGGATAGTTTTTGGTATGTTATTTTATTTTAGATTAAAATGTTCACCCTATCTTAACCTCTCTCACAATAGAAGTGTAATTACAGACTTGTTGGAGCTTCTTTTATTGGACTCTGGGCATCACTTCCCAAACAGTAAAAAGCAGACTTTTAGGGCCAAGTAAAGTAAGGCCTGTGTCACTCATGTCACTGCCCACTGTGGGGGCTCACACCCTCCCATTCAAGTCTTGTGAACTAGACAACATTTCACGTGGTTTTCCTCCCTTTACCTTCCTTTCTTTCTCCCTCACTGCCCCCCTACAGTTAAATTCTCTTTTGGGTCTTTCTCCCAAATTTATTTCCTCATCTCTATTCCTGTTATAATCATCTACTTTGAATTCCATTTTCTGTGTGTGCCTGGAACAATTAATGTTCTCCTCCTAACTGCTATCCCTCTTCTCTTCTTCAGTCTGCATCTTACATTGCTTTCAGTTGTACTTCTAAATTCCACATGTAATCCCTTCATTTCTTCTCTTCAGAACTTTCAATAATAAAACCCTGGCTTCATAGTATAACTTGCTGTACCCTTGATGAGCCAATCCCTCCTTACCTTTCAGCAACTCATAAATACCTTTATTACAATGGCATCATTTTATGTTTTATCCACCCAGAAAAGTGTTAGAATCCAGAAATAGATATGGTACTTATTACTAAGTGTAAGGCCCTAGGAATACATTGATTAATGACCTAAAAAGTTGCTTCTCTGATGTTTAAATTTATCAGGTCAAACAACTCATAAACAGAGATGTGAATAAAATCATTGCATATGGTGATAGGCACAGTCAAAAATATTCAACAAGGTGATGTGATATACTCTATCAGTCAGGTCCAAACAGAAAACAGGCCTACTCACTAGTATTCTGAATAGCATTTAATGAAAGTGCCATTGTTAGAGGTTTGGGCAGAGTGAAGGGGGCCAAAAAGGTATGTTGAGCCACCTAGGACTGCAACACCTTGAAGCATTTTTCATCCCTAGGCTTGAAGGATGAAGATGAGGAAGGAAGATGCAAGCTTATAAAGGCTGGGACTGGAGAGATGGACTGCCTGGTGCAGGCTGCGGGCATGTGATGAGGCAGTCACTCTAGAGAACCTGCAGTGAGCAAGAAGGGAACAGATGTCCTGCCCTGCAGTCCTAATGGAGCCTCTCTTTGGCCAGACACAAAGGGAAGGGACCTGCTTGATGGAGTCTGTTGATGTCAGTTCTAAGAGACCTAGAACAGGGCAGAGAAGGGTAGGAAATGCACCAGGCTATGGGTTCAACCATCAGGGAGGGTAAGTAGGGTTTAAACAGAGGACTAAAAGCCTACATTACTTGGATTTCAAGGAAGACTTCACTCAAAAAGTGACTCTTGATTTGAGCCCGGTGTGCTAAGAAGCTGGTCATGCAGAGATCTGTGAACTGAGTTTTCCGGGCAGAGAGAAAACACATACGAAGGCCAGATTTAGCACGGCATGCTTAATAACTCACTATTGGCCATGGCCATAGAGAACGTGGATAGATTTAGCATATTTAAGGGGCACAAAAAAAAAAATTCATGGATCGTAAAAGCTTGAGGAGGACGGGAGGAATGAAGTGTGACTCTTAGTTTAAGCATGAGTGGGTGGTCTAACAGATCTCTCAGTTGCATTGTTTTGTATTATGTAAAGTTGCAGTCTGATTTTATTTCATATAGAATGCCCAATTTCTCAGGCCCATTCATTGAAAAGTTCATGCTTTTACTCATGCTCACTTGTATTTGTATAGGTAGATATGTTTCTGAGCACTTTCTTGTTTCATTACAATACTGATCTATCTCTTCACCAATTAGTGTAACTTCATGAGTTTTGACCTCTGATAAGGAAAGGCCTTGTGCATTATGAGGCCATTGCCTCTCCATTTAAATTTTTCGATAGGTTTGTCAAGTTCTACAAAGATGGCTATTGGATTTTGATTGTGACTTCACTGAATCTGTACATCTATTTGGGAGAATGGCCACACTACCAATATTGCATCTTCCAGTTAATTAACATGTGTGCGTGTGTGCTTATGGGTATGTGCTTGTGCATCTTCATTTTAAAAATCTTCCTTTATAATCTTTATTTAAATGTGTCCCAATTATAATTGTTCTCAGAGGTCTTACAAATATTTTACTTCTGTTTATATCTAGGTGCTTGATAGTTTTAGAACTTTTTATTTTGACATAATAGTAGACTTCAGAAAAGTTAGAAAACTATACAAAGCTTTCTAGGCTATCTTTCACCAAGCTTATTGCTACACACTGAATCCCCCAAAACTCCTAGGCTGAAACCTAATCCCCAGTGTGGTATTTGATGGTGGGGCTTCTGGGAATTGATTTTGTAGATGGTGCAAGGTGAGGGTCCAGTGTTACTCACTTGCATGTGGATGTTCAGTTTCCCAGAATCATTTGTTAAGAAGACTATACTATACCATGGAATGGTCTTGGCTTTCTTGTTAAAACGTCAGTTGACCGTGTATGGAAGGGTTTGTTTCTGGGATTTCTCTTCTGGTCCATTGGTCTGTGTGTCTGTGTTTATGCCACACTGTTTTGATAACTGTAGTTTTGTAATAAGGTTTTTTTGTTTGTTTTTGTTTTTTTAAAGAGAGAGAGCAGGGGAGGGGCTAAGGGAGAAAATCGCAAGCAGGCTCCACACCCAGTGCAGAGCCTAGTGTGGAGCCCAACACGGGGCTCCATCCCACGAATCTAGATCATGACCTGAACCTAAATCAAGAGTCAGACACTTAACCAAATGAGCCACCCAGATGCCCCAACTTTGTAATAAGTTTTGAAACCAGAAAGTGTGATGCCTCCAATTTCCTCTTTTTCAAGATTTTCTAATTACTTGATACTTGAGTTCCTATATGGTTTTAGGATGGTATTTTTTTGTTTTGTTTAGTTCTGGAAAAAAAAAAACACACACAATTGGGATTTTATCTGATAGGGATTGCAATGAATCTATAGATTGCTTTGAGTAGTATTAGAATTTTTACCTTAATGATATTAAGTTATCTGGTCCAATAATACAGATGTCTTTCCAATTATTTATGTCTTCTTTAATTTCTTTCAGCAACGTTGTGTCAGTGTACAAGGCTTCTACCTCCTTGCTTAAATTTATTTCTTAACATTTTATTATTTTTGATGCTATTGTAAATGATTTTTAAAATTTCCCCTTGAAGTGTTCATTGCATCATTTTAGAGATGCGACTATTTGGGTGTATTGACTTAATATGGTGGAACTTTGCTGAATTTGTTTATTAGATTCATAGGGTTTTTTTTTTTTTAGAGTCATAAGATCATATCTATGAACAGAAATAATTTTATTCTTCACTTTCAGTTGGATTCCTTTTATTTCTTTTTCTTACCGGATTACTGTGTCTAAAACTTTCCAGTATGTTGAGTATAAATGGCAAATGTAGACGTCTGTGTTGATTTTGGTCTTGGGTCTTTCATTCTTGAATATGATGTTAGCTGTGAGTCTTTTTCATATATGGCCTTCAACATGTTAGGAACTTTTCTTCCATTCATAGTTGATTATTTTTGTCATGAATGAGTGTTGACATTGGGAAAAAATTTTTTTCTGTATCCCTTGAGATGAGCATGTGTTGGTTTTTTTTTTTTTTCTCCCTTTATTCTGTTAACTTGGTGTAGTACATTGATCAGGTGTTCATATGTTGAATCATTCTTGCATTCTGGGAATAAAATCCACTTGGTCATGGTGTATAGTCCTTTAATATGTTGCTGAATTTAGTTCTTTGTATTTTGTTGAGAATTTTTGCATCTATACTCGTAAGGGATATTGGACTGTATTTTTCTTTTTGTGTCTTTGTCTGGCTTTGATATCAGGGTAATGCTAGCCTTATAGAATTAGGAGGTTTTCCCTCACCTGCAAACTTTGGATGAGTTTGAAAAAAAAAATTTGTGTTACTTCTTGTTTAAACGTTGGTAGAATTCACCAGTGAAGGTATATGATCCTGGACTATTCCTTATGGGCAGGTTTTTGATTACTGATCCAATATCTTATCAGTTATAGGTCTATTCAAATTTTTTATTTCTTTATGGGTCATTTTAATGGATTATGTGTTTCTAGAAATTTGCCCATTTCATCTAGGTTATTCAGTTTGTTGGTGTACAATTATTCATAATATAATTTATATAATGTGTAAAATCAGTAGTAATGTTCCTGCATTTACTGATATTGTGATTTTAGTGTTTTGAGTCTTTTCTCATTTAATCTTTGTCTACCTGAAATGGTCAGTTTAGTGGATCTTTTCAAAAGAACCAAATTTGGATTTTGTTGATTTTTCTCTATTGTATATATTATATTAGTATGTATATAATATATATATTAACTTCACCTTTAAGCTTTATTATTTCCTTTATTCTGCTGGCTTTGTGCTTAGTTTGTTCCACTTTTCCAAGTTCCTTAAGCTAGTTTGTTAATTTGAGATCTTTTTTGTTGTATGTGTTAGAGGTTATAAGTAACACTCTTAGCATGTATTTTCCTGCATCCCATAAGTTTTGGTATATTGTGTTTTCATTTTTCTTTGTTTCATGGTATTTATTTCCTTTGTGTTTATTAATTGATACCTTGTTCATTGACATATTGTTTGATTTCCAAGTATTTGTAAATTTTCCAGTGTTATTAATTTACTAGGTTTATTCTGTTGGGATCAGAAAAGATACTTCATTGATTTCAGCCTTTTAAGTATTAAGACTTCTTTGTCACCCAGCATGTGGTCTGTCCTGGAAAATGGTGTATTCTAGGTTTCTAGGTTTATTCTGTTGGGATCAGAAAAGATACTTCATTGATTTCAGTCTTTTAAGTATTAAGAATTCTTTGTCACCCAGCATATGGTCTGTCCTGGAAAATGTGCCATGTGCATTTGATAAAAATGTGTATTTAGCTTTCTGGTACAGGCTTCTGTGTATGTCTCTTAAGCCCTGTTGGTTTGTAGTTTTGTTCAAGCCCTGTATCAATCTTTTGTTTGGTTGTTACTGTTAAAAGTAGGGTTTTGGGGGGCTCCTTGGGTGGCTCAGTTGGTTAAGCATCTGCCTTTGGGCTCAGGTCATGATCCCAGGGTCCTCAGATTGAGCCCCACATCGGGCTCCCTGCTCAGCGGGAAGCCTGCTTCTCCCTCTGCCTGCTGCTTCCCCTGCTTGTGCTCTCTCCCTCTTCCTCTCTCTCCGACAAGTAAATAAATAAAATCTTAAAAAAAAAAATGGGGCTTTCAAGTCACTATTTTGTATAACTCTTTTTCCCTTCAATTCTATCATTTTGCTTTATCTATTTTGGGACTCTGATGTTAGGTGTGGTTCATATACATTTATAATTGTTGTGTCTTCATGATGAACTGAATTGTCCTTCATCGATATGTAATGTTCCATCCTTTTATTTTGTAACAGTTTTTGTCTGAAAGTCTATTTTATCTGATATTAGGGTATCCACCCCAACTTTCTTTTGGTTATTATTTGCACATTGTAACTTTTTCTGTTTTTTCACTTTCAGTCTATCTGCATCTTAGGTCCATGTGGGTCTTTCATGGATAACATGTAGTCACATCATTTTTTATTATCCGCTCCGTCAGTATCTAACTTTTGATTAAAGAGGTTAATCTGCTTACATTTAAAGTTATTACTTATAAGGAAGGACTTCGGGTTTTTTTAATATTTGTTTTCTGTATTTCTAAAAACTTTTTTGTTCCTTATCTCTTCCATTCATACCTTCTTGTTTCTGTTTAGTTGATTTATTATAGTGACACTTGTTGATTCCCTTCTTATTTCCTTTGTATGTATAGCAAAGCTGTTGTCTCTGTGGTTACAATGGGGATGACATATGACAACCTAACTTTATAACAATCTAATTTTAACTGATATCAACTTAAATGTATTCAAATATAAAAGCTCTATACCCCCTTTAAATTATTTGTGTCCCAAATTGTATCTTTAGTATTGTGTGGCCCAAAACAGAGATTATAATTATTTTTATGTGTTTGTTTCCTACATCCTTTGGAAAATGAAAAAGTAGTTACAAATCAAAATAATAATAAAACCCACATTTATACTCCTCATGTACTTACCCTTACCAAAGATCTTTAATAGTCACATGGCTTTGAGTTGCTATCTAGCATTCTTTCATTTCTACCAGCAGGACTCCCTTTAACATTTCTTTTAGGGCAGGTGTAGTGGTAATGAACTCCCTCAGCTTTTCTTTATCTGGGAACAGCTTATTCTCTCCCTCATTTTTGAAGGGCATTATTACCAGCTATAGCATTTTCAGATGACATTTTTTTTTTTCTTTCAGCTCTTTAAGTATATTATGCCACTTTCTTCTGGCTTACAATATTTCTGCTGAGAAATTAGGTGATAGTTGTATGTAGGATCTTGTGTGCATGATGAGATGGGGCGCCTGGGTGGCTCAGTTGTTTAAGTGTGTGCCTTCAGCTCAGGTCATGATCTCAGCGTCCTGGGATTGAGTCCCGCATCAGGCTCCCTGCTCGGTGGAGTCTGCTTCTTCCTCTCCCCCTGCTCGTTCTTTCTCTCTTACTCTCTCACTCTCTCAAATAAATAAAATCTTAAAAAAAAAGAATGTTTTTCCCTCATTGGGTAGAATGTTCTTCTGTAAATATCAAATAGGTCAGTTTGGTTGTTGATGTTATTTGAATTTCCTATATCCTTACTGATTTTCTGTCTGTTCTTATTATATTAATAATAAAAGAGAGGGGTGTTTACATTTCTTACTAAAGTGATTGAAATATGTATTTCTTTTTATAGTTCTCTTGGTGTTTTGTTTTTTTTTTTTCACTTCGTTTGAAGTTTTGCTATTTGGTGCATAAGTGGTTAAGGGTATTATATCCTTCTGTTTATGTTAACACCCTTATTATTATAAAATAATTCCTTATAATGGTCTTTCCTCTGACTAGTGGTTTGCCTAATGTTAACATTGCCAAATAAGTAGAAATCCTTATTACTTATTTTACTTTATTACTATTTTATTAGTGTTAATATAGTTTATCAGTCAAGTTTCCACCAGAGAAATAGAATCAGTAAGATATATATTATATATTTAGAGATTTATTGTAAGAAATTGGCTTATGTGATTTTGATAGCTAGCTAAACGATTTCAAAGTCCATAGGGTGGGCCCCCTGGAAAGGGGAGCCTCAGGTCTGCTCCTAGCACTTTTAACTGAGTAGATCAGTCCCATCAGGGTATCATCTTTAATGAAGTCAACCGATTGTAAATGTTAACCACATCTACACAATACCTTCACAGCAATGCTGAGATTCACATTTGACTGAATAACTAGCAAGTATTACTTAGCCATGTTGACACATAAAACTGACCAGTACACATACTATGTTATACGTTTACTCTTTCCTTACTTTAAATTTGTCTTTGTATTTAGGTGTATTTATTTTGGCAACATATAATTTGATTCTGCTTTTTTTAAAAAAATCTAATCTGACAATATCTACCTTTAAATTGGGACTTTTTTTTTTTTAAGATTTTATTTATTTATTTGACAGAAATAGAGACAGCCAGTGAGAGAGGGAACACAAGCAGGGGGAGTGGGAGAGGAAGAAGCAGGCTCATAGCGGAGGAGCCTGATGTGGGGCTTGATCCCATAACGCCCGGATCACGCCCTGAGCTGAAGGCAGACGCTTAACCGCTGTGCCACCCAGGCGCCCCTAAATTGGGATCTTTAAACCCAATTTAATGTGACAATTGATAGTGTTAGGTTTAAGCGTATCATCTCACTGTTTAGTATTTCCCATCTTATTTTTCCCTTTTTTTCCTATTTTTCATCATTTGATTGAATCAATTGAATATAGTTTATGATTGCATTAATCTTGCTGTTTACTTATTAAGTACAAACCTGTGTTTTTATTTTAGTGGTTGCTTTACGTTTGTAATGTATATCAATTTATTGCAGTCCACATTAATACTATACCATTTCACGTAAGCTGTAAATCATCTTACATAGTATACTTCCGTTTCTCTTGACCTTTGTGCTATTCTTGACGATATTCATTTTGTTTTCTTTTTTTAGAGGTTTATTTATTTATTTTAGAGTGTGTGTATGCATGTGTACAAGCTAGAAAGAGAGAGAGAGAGTGTGTGAGCATGCAGGGCAGAGGGAGAGAGAGAGATTCCTAAGCAGACCCCCTGCTGAGTTTGGGGCCTGATGCGGGGTCGATCTCCTCACCCTGAGATTATGACCTGAGCCAAAATTAAGAGTTGGCTGCTTAACTGACTGAACCCCCAGGTGCCCCAACATCCACTTTAGTTTTATGTATATCACAAATCTTACACCACATTGTTATCATTTTTACTAGCTGATTATCTTTTATGGGGATGTAAATAATAAGGAAATGTCTTATATTTATCCATGTAATTACCATTTCCAGTGGTGTTCATTCTTCGTGTAGACCCACGTACATTTGCAATTGTTTTCCAATGGCCTGAAGGATTTTATTTTTATTCTGGTGTGACTCTGCTACTGAAAACACTTCATCTTCTTAATTTCTGAAACAGATCTTTCTTTTTCTTCATTTGAGCTATTTTGTTTATTGGATATAGAAATCTAGGTTGACAGTTTTTCTGTTCTTTATACATTTTCAGTGTTGCCCCTTGTGCTCTAACTTGGATTGCTTCCAGTGGGAAGTCTGCTGTCATCTCTGTTTTTATGAGGATCCTTTAAAGAGTTTCTCTTTATCCCTGCTTGTGAGGAACATACATATCATGGACCTCAGTGCTGTTTTCTTCATGATTCTCGTTCTGGGAGTCTGGCTGGATCTGTGGACACTGTACTCTTCAAATTCAGAAAATTGTTCTGCTTTATTTATTCAAACAATTTTTATTAACCCCTTCTCCTTTAGAGATTCCAGTTAAAAGCCTGTGAGCTTGACTGACATTTTCTCACAGCTTTTTTTAATCTTATTTTGAGTTCAAATAATTAACATAGTGTATCATTTGTTTCAAATGTAGAGTTCATTTATTCATCAATTGCATATAACACCCAGGGCTCATTACATCACGTGCCATCCTTAATTTCTGTCACCCAGTTACCCCATCCTCCCTCCAACCTCCCCCCAGCAATCCTCAGTTTGTTTCCTAGAGTTAAGAGTCTCTTATGGTTTGTCTCCCTCTCTGATTTTGTCTTATTTTATACTCCCCCTTCCCCTATGATCCTCTGTTTTGTTTTTTAAATTCCACATAGGAGTGAAACCATATGATAATTGTCTTTCTCTGACTGACTTATTTCACTTAGTATAATACCATCCAGTTCCATCCATGTCATTGCAAATGGTAAGATTTCATTCTTTTTGATGGCTGAGTAATATTCCTCTGTGTGAGTGTGTACCCCATCTTCTTTATCTGTTCATCTGCCAGTGGACATTTCAACTCTTTCCACAGTGTGGCTATTATGGACATTGCTACTATAAACATTGGGGTGCAGGTGCCCCTTCTTTTCACTACATCTGTATCTTTGGGGTTAATACCCAGTAGTGCAATTGCTGGGTCATAGGGTAGCTCTATTTTTAACTTCTTGAGGAACTCCTTACTGTTTTCCAGAGTGGCTGCGCCATTTACATTCCCACCAATAGTGTAAGCATTCCCCTTTCTCCGCATCCTCACCAACATCTGTCATTTCCTGACAGCTAAAATTCTCACAGCTTTTTGTTGATCTCTTCATAAAGCTTTCTGTGTGTTTTATTTTGGAGTTCCTATTGTCACCTCTTCATACTTACTCATCTTTTCTTTGACAGTGTTGCATAGACCATTAAGCTTACCCCATGTACTTTTTCATCTCACACATCTTGGTTTTGACCTCCAGATAACTTGAACGCTTTTTATATCTTACATGTATTAAGTTTTGAACTTATTGGAATATTATTTTAATTGTTTTCATGTTGTTTTCTACCACTTCTCACATGTTTGTTCAGAGAAGATGGCAATTATTTTTCTTTTTATTATGAGTCATATATTCTTGCCTCTCATATAGTTGATTTTTCACTGAATGCCAAACAACATTGTTGCTTGTTGAATATTTTTGTATTTCTGTATTTTTTTATTAGTGAATTTTGTTCTGGCACACAGATAAGTTGTCTGGAAACAGTTTGACCATTTCTAATCTTGCTTTTAAGATTTATTAGGCTGAACCAGAGTTCAGTCTAGGCTAATTATTACCTGCTATTGCAACAATTTTCTCTTGGCTCTGGCCATATGCCTATCGTTCATGAGGGTTTCCATACTGACCCATGGTAATATGCCCTGAAACCAGCCCCGAATCAGCACTGGATATTATTACATTATAGTATGGCCTAGGAAGACAGTGGAGAGCTGTATGTTTTATGACTAGCCTCAGAAATCACCTTGTGTCACTTTTGCCATACTCACAAAGGTCTACTCAAGTTCAAAGGGAGGTAACACAGACTCTACTGTTCAATGAGGTCGCAATTTAAAAATGTTTAGGATGGGATATATTGTGTTTGCCACCTTTGGAAAAGTCCTTTGTATTTCCATATGCATAGAATCAGCATGGCCAATTTCCATTTTCAGTAAGCCTGATAGAATTATGACTTGGAGAGAATATGGCTTTGTATTCATGAGCTATATTATTTTTCATCATTATTGGGGTATAATTGACAACATTGTATATAAGACATACAACTTGATGCTTTGATATACGTATACATTGTGAAATAATCGCCACAATCAAGCTAATTAACATATCCATCACTTCTCATTATCTCACATAGGTACCATTCCTGTGTGTGGCAAGATCGCTTACTATCTACCCCTTCACTAAATTTTAAGTATGCAATTCAGTATTATTAATTATAGTTACATTGCTGTATTTTGATCTCTAGAAATTAATTCATCCTGCATAACTGAAACTATAATATCTCCTCATTTCTCCCTCCTACCAGACCCTGACAACCACCATTCTACTGTCTGCTCCTTTGAGTTTGACTACTTTAGATTATGCATGTAAGTGAAATCATGCAGTATTTATCTTGCTGTGTCTGCTTTATTTCACTTAGCATAACGTCTTCCAGGTTCATCCACGTTGACACGAATGGCAGAATTTCCTTCTTTGTTGAGGCTAAATAATATTCCATTGTATATATAAATCACATTTTCTTTATTCTTTTATTCTTGGATGGGCATTTAGGTTATTTCCATATTTTGACTGAATATTTGCAAACCACATATCTGATAAGAGCTTAATACCCAAAATATGTAAGGAACTCCTACAACTCAATAGCATAAAAACAAGTAATCCAATTAAAAACAGGCAAATGACCTGAATAGACATTTCTCCAGAAGACGTGCCAATGGCCAACAGGTATATGGACAGGTACTCAAAATCACTAATCATCAGGGAAATGAAAAATAAAACCACAATGAGATATCATCATGTTATTTTCAATAAGACGAAGAAAAGAGATAATAAGTGTTGGTAAGGATGTGGAAAAAAGAGACTCTTCTGTACTCTTGGTGGGAATGTAAATTGCTATAGCTATTATGGAAACCAGTGTGGAGGTATCTCTGTTTCTTTAGGGCTTCTTAAATTTCTCATCAGTATTTTGTCATTCTTGGTGAGAATGCTTTACACATTTTTTTACTCTATTTTAAATTAGATTTGAAAATTTACTTTCCAATTGCTGATTGTTAAAAAACAAATATAAATTTATTTTGTACGTAGGATTTATTTCCTATGACCTACTAAACTTAGTTATAGCAGATATTTTGTAGACCCCTCTGATTTGCTATGTAAACAATCATATGGATTAGCAAATAACGTATTACTTATTCCTATCAATCTTTGTATCCCCTATTTCTTCTTTCCTGTTGCAGGGGCCTGAGTAAATATTTAATATAAATTATGAGAATAAATATGCTTATCTTGTTTCTAATCTTAGGAAGAAAACATAAGTATTTCACCTTGAAATATAATGCTAGCTGTAGGGTTTGTTTTTTACATGTCCTTTATCAGATTAAGAAATTCCTATTTATTCTTAGTTTATGAGTTATTTTGTTATGGATAAGAGTTGGATTTTGTCAGCTGCTTTTCTGCATTTATTAAAATAAAACAATGAATTATATTTAATCTTTAAAAATATTTATTGAACTTTACATTCCTTGGACAAATTCCACTTCATCATTGCATGTTGTTGGACTTAATGTGCTAATATTTTAAGGAATTATATTATTTATATTCGTTTTATTTTAATTTCTTTCTTGGTTTTAGCAATCATGAATATGCCAGCCATTAAAAACAAATTGGCAATATTCTTTCTATATATTCTGACAAATCATATATATATGATACATATGTATTATGTACATATATGTGTGTATATATGATGCATATGTTTACATATATATATGTAATAATAGTATTTTTTTCCTTAAGTATTTCATAGAATTCACCAGTGAAACTATTTGGGCTAGGAGCTTTATTTGTGTGGAATATATATATTTATTTTGAGAGAGAGAGAGAGTGCATGAGCTGGTGGGAGGGGTAGCAGGAGAGGGAGAGAATCTCAAGCAGGCTCCACACACAGCATGGGGACTGATGCAGGGCCTGATCTCACAACCCTGAGATCATGACCTGAGGCCAAATCAAGTCTCGTACACTTAACCAACTGAGCCACCTGAGCACCTGGGGATAATATTTTAATCAAATTTATTAAGGTGTCATAAATGCACACATTTTAAGTTTAGTGTAAGCATTTTAATTGCATAATTCAGTGAGTTCTGACATGTCTGTTCATTGATTTAACCAATACCACTGTGAAGATACAGAAACTTCTATTCACCAGATTGTTACCTTAAGCCACTTCATAATCACTCACAACTACTTAATAAATATAACTATTTATCTGTTCAACTCTTCATAGGCATTTGGGTTGTTTCTAGTTCTGGCTATTGTGAATAAAGCTTGTATGAACATTTCTGTGTGAGTTTTTGTGTGGAGTTATATTTTTTTTTCTCTTGGGTAAAATTACATGAGAGTTAAGGTGTAGGGTAATATGGTAAGGTATGTGTAACCTGTTAAGAAACTCCCAAAGTTTATAGAGTATTGGTTGAATGATTTTCACACCCACCAGCAATGTATGAGATTTCTACTTGTTTCACATTCTTGCAGTCTTGATATTGTCCATTTTTTACATTTTAACCATCTCAGAGTATAGCACTACCTCATTTGTAGTATAATTTGTAGTTACCATACAACTGATGGTACCAAGTATCTTCTTATGTTCTCTTTGAGCATTCATACATATTCTTTTGTGAATTGTTCAAATATTTTCCTCTACCCTTTTATCAGGTTATTTTTCTTCTAAACATTGACTTATAAACGTTTATTTATATATTCTGGAAATAAGTCCATGTGTATTCTCTGTCGAATTTCTGAATGGTATCTTTCAAATATCAGAAGTTCTAATTTTGACAAAACTAAGTTTCTCAATTTTTTTTTCCTAATGGCCCAAAGATATTGTGTTCATCCAAGAAATTTCTGCTTACACCAAATTCATGAAGAATTTTTCCTGTTTGCTTCTAGAAATAGTAACTTTGTCTAATGTGGCCTTGCTAAACAGTTACTGTGCTGAGTTTATTTTTTAAGATTTTTTTTTTTCATGTCTAATCCTGTCATATAGGAGTAAAGACAGTCTCACTTTTTTATTTAGTTTCCATCCCCTTTGTTTTTATTGTCCCATTGGCCTGCCTGGCACGTTCAGAAAAGGACTCAACAGAAGTGGTGAGCGTTGGCATCTTTTTCCTCTTCCCCTTGTCACGACCCACTGACTTTCCCAATTAGGCGTGATACTAGTTGGAGGCTTTTCAAGGTGCCATTGATTGATGAAGGAGATTCTCTTCCATTCCCTATTTATTTTTATTTTTTATTATGAATGAGATTGAATTTTGTCATGTTTTTTACACACTGTTGAGATAATCAATAATATTTTTAATCTGTTATATTTTATGATGCATTGGCGGATACACAGATGTTGAACTGACCTTGCATAAGCTAATGTAATGTAAACTACATGTGATCATCATTTATAATTTCTATATATCACTGAGTTTTATATGCTAACAGTTATGGATTTTGTATCTATATTCATGAGGGACGTCGGTTTGTAGTTTTGTAAATACTTATAAAATTTTAGTAATAGGGCACAGGTATTTAAAAAATGAATTGCAATCATACCTTCTTCTTGCCTTTTCTAAATAGTTTGTGTAAAATTTATATAATTTTCTCCCCAAGTGTTTAATTCTTCATTGAAGCTATCTGTCTGTACCCACAGATTTATTTTTGTTTGATTTTGCTTTGGGGGGGAAGGTGTGTGTGTGTGTGTGTGTGTGTGTGTGTGTGTGTGTGTGGCAGAGATTTATTATGGCTTTTGGAAACAAATCTCTTTTTTATAATGGTATATTTCAAACATCTAGAAATATAGAAAATGATATTGTAAACAAGTATGCACATATATCATTCCAGCAAGTAAACAAGTATGTCATCTATTCAAAACATTTTATATTGTCACTTCGTATTCTAAGATTTAAACCCATTTAAATAGGAAACAGCTGAAGCCTCGTAGAAATTAGGCCCATTGTCTTTCCTTTCTGCTCAGATATATCTGTTATCAGAATTTGGTATTTTTTATTCCAGTTCAGGATGTTTTACTTTTAACTTTTTTATTGCAGTAATCAATAATGACAGATAGTATTGGTTTGCCTGATAATCACTAAATACACATTGTCTTACCTTAACTTCTGTATCTTGCTTTGTTTGGGCTCAACATTGACTTACAGTTAATTTCTCATTTTAAAATTGTACAATTTAATGACTTGGACACGCATATATCCATGAAACTGTCACTACAATCAAGAAGAGGATCTTTGCCACAATGCTGAATTTTGCTTATACCCTTTTGTAATTGATAGTACTTCCACATTCATTCCCAAACAAATGCTGATATGCTTTGTGTCACTATATATTAGCATGCATTTTTATAACTTTCTGTAAGTGGAGTCATGGAATATATAATGTTTGAATGCTTTCACTCAGCAGAATGATTTTGAGATTCGCCAGTGTTATTGCATGTATTAATAGTTTGTTCTTTATTGCTGAGTAGTATTCCGTTGTATGGATATACCACATTTGTTTATCCATTCACCTGATGATGGACATTTGGGTTGTTTCCAGTTTTAGGCCATTACAAATAAAGCTGCTATGAACATTCCTGTACAAGTCTTTGTGTGGACATATGTTTTCAGTTCTCCTGGGAAAATACCTATGACTGCGATTGCTGGGTCATACGGTAAGTGTATGTTTAACTTTATAAAAAAAAAAAAAGCCAAATTATTTCTTAAGGCTGTACAATTTCATGTTCTACCAGCGAAAAGGCTGTACAATTTCATGTTCTACCAGGGAGTTAAAGTTATTCTAAATCCTTACCAAAGCATAGTATGATCACTCTTTTTAATTTTAGCACTTTCAGTGTATGTGTGTGTAGTGGTATCTCATTGTGGTTTTAATTTTCAGTTTCCTTTTAAAAAGGTATTTTCAAATTCATATTGGGTATTGGTATTTCGTTTGCATGGTATCTGTTCAAATATCTTTCCCATTTTTTAAGTGGTTCTTTGTCTTACTGAGTTGTAAGAGTTCTTAGTATAGTATAGACAAAAGTCACTTTCCAATATACAGGTTTTCCACGCTATCTGAAATTTCACTTTATGCCACTTTGCTTTTATGAAAGACCTACCTTAAAACCAGTTTTCATTAACCGAAGAAAATCTGATAGGATTTCCACTTCTGTGAAGTGTAGTTGCTTCTTTGCACCATTTCAGCTTCCAAAATTTTCCCTAGGAATGCTCTGGTTTCAGATAGCGAGGGGAACCTGTATGCACGTGAACGTATTCTCCCAGACTGTGGCCTACTTTTTTTATTTTCTGAGAAAAACACTGAAGTCCAACTTACTAATTTTTTATCCTGTGGTTCATGTGTTTTTGTGTTCTAATAAACATTTGCATATTCTAGGATCACAAAGATTTTCTCCTGTGCTTTTTGTTTAGTACTTTTGGGTTGTGCATTTAGGTCTGTGGTACATTTTGAATTAATTTGTCTATTTGGTACAAGGTAAAGGTTGATGATTTTTTTTTTTTAACCATACAGATATTCTGTCCTGGTGATCTAGCATGATTTGTTGAAAACTTCTCTTTCTCCATTAAAATTTCCTGGTACCTCTTGTTGAAATTCAGTGGACTATCCTTGTGTAGGCTTGGTTTTGCTCCATCCAACCATGTCTTTAATTTCAGCAATACCGAAGTGTGGATTGCTGGAGCTTCATAGTAGCTATTACACTACATTTAAAAAATTACTTTGGTCATTCTGCTTTTTTGAATTACCATATACAGTTTCGAATTAGCATGCCAATTTCTGCAAACAAGCCTGCTGCGGTTTGAATAGATTGCATTGATTCTAGAGACAAAATTAATAATAATTGTCATTCCAAACACATATAGTCTTCTGACAGTGAACATGGTTATCCTCTGTCTGTGTAAATTATTTTAAATTTGTCTCAAGGATGTTTTGTAGTCGCATATTTTTTCTTGGATTTATTCTGAAGGATTATAGGGGGTTTTTTTGCTCTTGCTTTTAATCATTTGTTTGTAATGTAAATTGAATTGTTTTTAATTGTTTTTAATTTTCCAGTTAGCATATAAGAATGCAGTTGATTTTTTTTTGAAGAGGATATTAAATTATTTATTGATTGCACATGATATTGTATGATACACAGGCTTTATTCCCATTTATAATTTTATCTGATACCATAATTCAATTCAGATACGTTACATAGGATATGCCAACAATCATATTAATAACCAGATAAACTCTTTGACTTTCCTTGGGTGGGTGATCTTTTAATGGTGAACTCCAGGTCACAACGAACTTACTGTGTCAGTTAACTATATCAAAGTTTCTGGAGACAGTGGCTTCTATGCCCAGGCAGGTTGTATATAAATTTCAAATGAAACCTGGAATCATCTTGAAGGAATTCTGACTTCACATAACAATGTAGTTTACCAGAATGGCTTCAGAGTAGACTGTGTTTACGCTACATTTTTAAAAAGACACGTGCATTCAGCATCATGCTCAGACTGTTAAATTTAGCAATCAATAGCATACGTGCAAAAAAAAAAAATCTACATTAAAACCCTTTTTTGGAATGCTTTTTACTCTCCATAGAGAAAAATAATCTATTATACAGTTCATCACAACTACAGTCCTTGAGTTTTTGTCCATGCGTGTGAGTATTGTCTAAAACATGGCTTGTTTGTGGCAGCTTGCCACCACTGTGTTTGGCTGAGTTCACAAATCTCTTGTAACCTGTAGCTTCCCTGTCACTTCTCTGGCTCTCCTCTCCTGCACAGCTTTCTTTACTGACATTAATTAAAATCTTCCCCACTGTCATAGCTCTTGTTTGTGCTGGAACCACCACAGCCGCCTTGGTTGTGTGGTTTGGCAGAACATTGGCCTCTACCACCTTAGGGGCTAGAGCTTCTGCCTCCATAATTTTCCTTGTTTCTGGGTCCAAAATGAGAAGACTGAGTGTTGTAGTTGACAGAATCATTGTAGCCTCCCTTGCCTCCAGAATAGCTTCCATCATTACCAAGTCCATGTTAATCATCCCCACTGCTTCCATATCCACCACCACCTTGACTGCCACCAAAACCACTTCATTTACTGAAGTTCCTCCATGACCACCACCAAAGTTTCCAGAACCACATCGACCTCTTTGTCTGGATGCAGCACTAGCCATCTTTCCCTTAAATAGGGCTTTTCTTACGTCACAGTTATGGCCTTCACAGTATGGTATTTCTGAATGATAATCTTATCTACAGAGTCATGGTCATCAAATATTACAAAAGCAAAGCCTCTCTTCTGGCCACTTGTCTTAGTCATGATTTAAGTCACTTCAATTTTCCCATACTTTTCAAAATCTCTTAGATAATGTTCTTCGGTGTCTTCTTTAATGCCACCAACAAAAATCTTCTTCACAGTTAAGTAGGCACCAGGTCTTTGCACATGTTCTCTTGGTTCCACGACTCTCCCATCCACCTTGTATGGCCTTGCATTCATGGCTGCATCCACCTCTTCTGCAGTGGCATACATAACAAACAAAACCTCTGGAGTGCTTGGTGTTTGGATTTCTCATTCCTACATAGTCCATGAACATTCCCCAGTGCTCACAATGGCTCCTCAGACTCTCATCAGCTGTTTCAAAGACCAAACTTCCAATGAGGAGCTTCCATAGCTATCTGGGCTCTTTGGGAGACTCTGACATAGACGTGACAGCAGTAGGAGAGGAGACTTTAATGATGCTTCCTAAGTGGCATCCACAGGCAGAAAGCAAGTACAGATGATTTGTAAATACTGAGCTGGATCATGTGACTCTCTTTAATTCACTGAATAGATCTCAAAATTAATTTGTATACTCTATATTTTTCTTAAATGAGTAAACATATCATCTGCAAGTAACAGCAGTTTTACTTCTTTGTCTTATAGTTATGCCTTTTATTTCTTTTACTTGTTTTATTGCATTTGCTAGCTCCTCCAATACAGTGTTGAATAGAAATAAGAACAAGTATTCCTGCCCTGTTCCCAATATTAGAGATAAATAACATTTTACTTTCAAGTATGATATCAACAGTAAGATTTTCTTAGATGCTTGTTGTCAGTTTGAAGCAGTCCCCTACCATTCTTGGTTTTCTGAAGTCTTAATCATGAATAGTTAGTGAATTTTGTCCTATACCTTATCCGCAACTTTTGAAATAATCATATGGTTTTTGTCCTTTATTATGTTAGTATAGAAGCTTACATTGATTGATTTTCTAATGTTGAAATGACTTTGCATTTCCAATTTCCCTTTTGATATCTTCTTTATCCTATTGATCTTTCAAGAGAAAATTAATTTCCACATATTTGTGAACTTTCCACTTTTTCTTATGTTACGGATTTCCAGCCTCATTCTATTGTGATTTTAAATGATTTGTATGCCAGTCTTTTTGGGTTTGTATTGTGGCCCAAAATATTGTCTATCTCAGGAAATATCCCAGATTTTATCACTCTTACTGCAGATGGATTAATTCGATACAAGTTAGAGTTGGAGTTCTTACCACTTGTTTTTGAATATTGTGGACATTGTTTTTGGTACATATTTTTTGTTTGTATAATGCAGAATGAGTCTTATTGTCCCTATTGTTGATATATTTTTAGAATTGTTATATCTTGGTGAATTGACCCTTTTATAAGTATGTAGTTTCCTTCTTTTCCTCTTTATAACACCTTTTGACTATTCTATTTAGTGTATATTAGTACAGCCGCTCAGCTCTTTTCGTTACTATTTTCATGGAATATCTTTTTTCGTTCTTTCACTTTCAACCTATTTGTTTCTTTTGATCTAAAGTGAGTCTCCTCCAGATTGCATATAGTTGTATCATGTTTTATTTATTTATTTTGTCAATATCCAACTTATGATAGTGGAATTTAATCCATTTATGTTAAAGTAATTACAGATAGGAAAAGACTTATTTCTGCCATATTATTATTTCTGGTATTTTGAGTGTTTTCCAGAGTTCTTTCAGAGTTAACTCTGAGAGTTTTTGCTTGATTTTTTTCATGTCTTTTTGGTTAGGACAGTCTTTTGGAGCTACCAGTATTTGTGCTGGTATCACTGTTCATTTTTTGAAACTTTTGTTTCTCTTTATTCTACAGAATGGGCAGTTCCTGTTGGCATATCTTCATATTTACTGACATATTCTACTTTTGTCACTATTTTGCTATTAAACACATCTAAGTTTTTTTTTTTTTAATATTTTAGTTTTGACGTCTAGAATTTTCTTTTATGTGATTTAGAGCTTCCATTTCTGTGATGCAATTTTCCAATCTGCTTACTTATTATAGTAATGTATGTCCTTGGATGCATTTACGCTAGCTGCTTTAACATCTTTATAGCTAAGTACCACTTCTATGTTATTTTGGATCTGTTTCTATTGATCTTTTCCCTCTTGACTATGAGTCACAGTTTTCTGTGTCTTTGAAAATCTAATAATGTTTATGCTATACTAAACTTTATGGATAGTACTATGTAGAGTCTTCTGGTTTATTTTTCTTCTGAAGATTGTTGATTTGTGTCTTAATAATATGCCAGATTCAAAATCTACACTCTCCCCCTTGGTTTATTCAGCCTTCTAACGCTTACTTTTTGCTGAACTTCTTGCAATATCATTGACACTTGTGAAGGTTATGCATCAGCCAGTTATCTGGGTGGAGTTTATATGAGCTCTAAGAGCGCCCAATTCTGTTTCACTGAATTTTTCCCATTACTTTCCATATCTTCTGGTGGCCTAAAAGTCTGTCCTTTTATTTTTTGTAACCAGTGAGACTGAATTTCTGCTTCAGTTTTACCCAGCCACATAGACTGGAGAGTGCCTGCTGCAGAGATACGTAACAATAATTTTACCTTGTAAATTACCCTTCCTTCAAGAGTTGAGCATGCCTTCAGAATCTGCCTGCCTTCCTACCTCTTCAGTGCTGTCAAGTAGTGTGTGCTGCTTTTTCCAGATTTTATCACTCTTACTGCAGATGGATTAATTCGATACAAGTTAGAGTTGGAGTTCTTACCACTTGTTTTTGAACATTGTGGACATTGTTTTTGGTACATATTTTTTGTTTGTATAATGCAGAATGAGTCTTATTGTCCCTTTTCTTTGTTCCTTTTAGAAAAGTCTTACCTTTTTAGAAAATTTAAGAAAAAAATTTTTTCTAGTAATTAATTTCATTAATGTCAAAATTTTCTTTACCCTCAGATCTAAAATAAGGGTACATGCCATACATATATATGTCTTTTAAAGAGTCCTTTCTTTTGTTTTACTGATCTGTGGTAATTACTAAATTATTAAGTGTCTTGATGTCTAGAGAGGATAAACCACCTTCTTTATTCTTTTTAAATGATACCAGTTTTAAATTGTTCATCAAGTTATATAAAACAAAATTGTGGTTGATATTTTATTTGAGTGTAGTGCGGGTATAGATAAACTTGGTTAATATTTACACTTTTGCTTTATAAAGTTGGATTTTTAAAAATCCAGCCTGAGAATCTAATAGTAGGCCATTTTAACTGATGCACATTACTGTAGACTGTATTTGTGAGATTTGTTCATATTTTTGTGGTTATAATACTATCTTTAAAAATTTCTATTTCTACATAATCTATCATGAATATATAAAGGTGTATGTGTCTGTTTCATTGTTGAATTGCTTCGCACTTTTGTTTTTTTGCCATGATGAACAATGCTGTTATTAATATCTTTGTTTATACATACTAGTATCCAAGATTCCTCAACGTCATTACCTAATACTGGGTCAGAAGACATGCAATTCATTAAAATATATCAGTCTGTTTTCCAATTTGGTGTATGAATTAACACTTTTACAATAGCAATGTAGGAGAAATCCTATATGCAGTTCTTGGCATAATCACACTTTACATATTTGATCTGATGACCCTATGGAATGCATCACATTTTTAAAACTGTGGTAGAATATACATAAGATAATGTTTTAAGCATATTTAAATGTACAATTTCATGGGATTCAGTACACTTACATTGTTGTACTAACCATCAGCACCATCCGTCTCTAGAACTTTTTTCATCTTCCTCATTTGAAATTCTGTACCTATTAAACAATAAGTCCCCAGTCCCCTCTTCCTTTAGTCCCTAACAATCACCATTCTTCTTTCTGTCTCTCTAAATTTGACTACTACAGGTACCTCTTATAAATGGAATCATGCAATATTTGTCCTTTCATGATTGGCTTATTTCACTTAGCATCTGTGTTGTATCATATGTCAGAATTCCTTTCTTTTTAAGACTGAATAATATTCCATTGTATGGATGGCCCACATTCCCATTCTCTAAAATGTGTGGTAGGTTACCATCACACATTTTCAACCCATTCCACAGTACTTTTCATAGTTTCACATTCTCACATTTGTTACATTAATTCACCTAACACATATCACATCTTCTTTTTTTTAAATAATTTTTTTATTTGAGTATAGTTGACATTCAATGTTACATTAATTTCAGGTGTACAACATAGTGATTTGACAAGCTCGTGCATTATGCAACATTTTACCTAAGTGTAGCTAGCATCTGTCCCTATACAATGCTAGTACAGTATCATTGACTATATTCCCTATGCCGTGTCTTTTATTCCCGTGACTTACACTACACCTTCTCTATCCATGTGTATGTATCACATTTTTTTTTTATCCATTCATCTGTCAATGGAAATGGGTTGTTTCCACCTCTAGGCTATTGTGAATAATGCTGCAGCAAACATGATGTGCAAATATCTCTTTGAGATCCTGCTTTGAGATCTTTTGGATAAATATTGTATCAATCCGTTTGGGCTTCCATAACAAAATCCCAGACTAGATGGCTTGAATAGTATAACCCCCCCCCCCAACACACACGCAATTCTAGAGTCTAGAAGTCCAAGTTCAAGGTTTTGGTTTCCCATGAGTGCTTTCTTCTTGGCTTGCAGATGGCATAGCATGCCACCTTCTCATTATATCCTCAGATGGTCTTGGTTAGTGTGTGCAGAGGGGACAAAGAGAGCAAGCACTCTGCTGCTGTCCCTTCTTACAAGTGATGAGGGAACAGAAGGCAAGCTGAGGACAAAGCAGAAACTGACACCCTGCAAACCACCCCCCCATGTATGCAACATTCCTCGGCACTCCCGGCTGCCCTAAAACTAAGGAAAGGAAAAAACAAATGGCTAACTGACAGAGATCACAGCCCTGCAAGACCCATAATTCAGTTTCCTGAAGCCCTAACGTTACCACCCCCTCCATAAAATTGAGGGAGGCTGAGGCAGAAGGAAATGTAAATAAAATGGTATTTCTTTTAAACCTGAGGCCCATTGATAAGGACACCTGATAGGAGGAAAGTAACATTCCTCCAGGAAGCTCCCAACTATCTTACTGTTAACACCTCCTAGAGGGGTCAACAACCTTAACTTGACAATAGCAAGGCCTCCAGTATCCTGTGAGTCTTCTTCAACATATGAAAGTACTTTCTCAACCTCCCTTTTCCTTACCTCCCCCAACCCCATGGTATATAATCAGCCACCCCTCACAACCTGGGGCAGCAGCTCTTTCTGCCCAAGGGTCCTGTCCCCCTGCTTTAATAAACCACCAATTTTGCACCAACGATGCCTCAAGAATTCTTTCTTGGTCATCGGCTCCGGACTCCACCCCACTGAACCTCACCTATATCCCACAACCTCATCACAAGGACACTAATACTATCAGATCAGAGTCCCACTCTTAAGACCCCATTTAACCTTAATTATTTCCTAAGAGGCCTCATCTCTATAGAGAGCCACACTGGGAGTTAGGTTTTCAACATATACATTTTAGAGAGGCACACACTTTCAGTCCGTATACTTATACCCAGACATAGAAGCACTAGATCATATGGTAATTCAGTTTTTAACTTTTGGAGGAACCACCATACACAGAGGCTGTACCATTTTACACCCCTACCAACAAAGCACAAGGCTTACAGTTTCTCTGCATCTTGGCCAACACTTATTCTACTTTTTTTTTTTTTTTTTTAGTAACTTGCCATCCTAATATGTGTGAAGTGGTGTCTCATTGTGGTGTTGATTTGTATTTCCTTGATGGTTAGTGATGTGGAGCAATTTTTCATGTATTTATTGGTTATTTGTATGTCTTGTTTGTAAAAATGGCTACTCAAAGCTTTTGCCCATTTTTTAATTGAGTTGTTTTAATTTTTGTTGTTGAATTAGAGTTCTTTGTTACTATTATTATTTTGGATATTAACCTCCTTTGTAAATAATTATGTTTTTCTTTTGTCCATATGCTTTTGGTGTTACATTAACAAACCATTGAAAAATGTAATGTCATGCATCTTTTAGCCTACATTTTCTTATAAGAATTTTACAGTTTTAGCTCTTCTGTTTGGGTCTTTGATCTTTTTGAGCTAACTTTTACATATGGCTTAAGGTATGAGTCCAGCCTCCTACATTTGCATGTGGATATCCCCCTTACCTGCTACCATTTGGTGACAAAACTGTCCTTGCCTCATTTGAATGATCTTGGTACCCTTGTTCCAAATCATTTGAGAGTTTATTCTTGACTATTTTATTCTGTTTGTCTCTAGCTCTGTCTATATGCCAGGACTATACCATTTTTATTATTGTAGCATTGTAGTGTTAAAATCAGCAAGTATGAGATTTACAGCTTTGTTTTTCAAAATTGTTTTGGCTATTCTTCATCCCTAAAGGTTTCAGTGAATTTTAGGATGGATTTTTCTTTTTCTGAAAACATTGCCACTGGCATTGTGATAGAATTTGCATAGAAACTATGAATGGTTTGCAGTAGCATTGACAGTTTAACAATATTAAATGTTCCAACCCATGACCATGAGATGTCTTTCCATTTATTTGTGCCTTCTTTGATTTCTTTCAGTAATTTTTAGTAGTTTTTAGTATACAAGTATTATTCCTTGTTGGCTATTTACTCCTAAATATTATATTTTTGATGCTATTGTAAATAGAACTGTTTTCTTAATTTTCTTTTTGGATTGTTCATCGTTAGTGTGTAGAAACAACTGATTTTTGCACGTCAAAAATGTCTTGTAACTTGGCTAAATTTGTTTCTTAGGTCAATTAGGGTTTTTTTGGTGGATTCCTTAGGGTTTTTTGCATAGAAGATCATACTGTGTGGACAGGCTAGTGTTACTTCTTTCTAATTTGAATGATTGATTGATTGATTGAGTGATTTTGCCTTGCTGTGGGTGAGACTTCCAATATTGTATTAAAAGAGGCAGAGGTAATAGTCATCCTTATCTTTTTCCTGATCTTAGAGGAAAATCTCACAGTTTCTGATGGTTGTGGTAGTGACTGTGGGTTTTCATGAAAACCCGTTATCAAGTTGAGGAGAATCCATTTTATTCCTCTCGTGGTTTTTTTTAACGTTAAATATCTATTATATTATCCATTACCAAACATTGTTTTAAGTGATACGAGAGGGAAATACCAAAAATACAAATTTTAGCTTGTGGGAATTTTAGGGAATGTGTGATCTAACGGAATATAAATCTGGACATATGAAAATTTAAGTAGCAATTAAGGACCAAATGTGGTAAGGGCCACATGGGCAATACAGATTTGCTGTAAGAGCTCAAGAATGAGGAGAACACAGACTGAAGTTCTGTCATAGTATCCTGAGTGCTGACTGTGTTTCAGTCAGTGCACTAAGTCCTGCTTATCCCTCGGAAATATGCATTTCACTGATTTCTTTATAATAATAACTGAAGCTTTGCTCAAAGTTTGGCCAGTGTTATCTTAAACATCAAATATCTTTCTGAAATAGGAAGTATCCCAATTTTGTAATCAAAGAACTTGAATCTCGGCAATCTTAGGGTACTTGCATGTGTTTATAAAGATAGTAAGTGGAAAATGAGAATTTGAAACCAAATTTGACTCACTGCAAAACTCTTCTTTTTATTTGGCTACTTTGCCTTGTGCTCCTATTACTTATGTTCCTGTGGTATCTTTCATAGCTATTGAGGTATAATGGACGAAATTGTAAAATACTCAGAGTGTACATTGTGATGACTTGATATATGTATGCATGGTGGGGGGATTTCTCCCACCTAGCTCATTAACACCCCCATCACCTACATATTTATCTTTTATTTATCTTTGCTAAGAATATTTAAGTTCTACTTTCTTAGCTACAAGCTTTCAGCTATAAGATGGATAAAGTCTAAGGATCGAACATAATAACTATGGTTGATAACACCTCGTTATATAATTGAAATTTGCTTACAGTTTTTACTGTAACATGATGTTGAATTTTGTGAAATGCTTTTTGTGCATCAGTTGAGATGATCGTATGGTATTTCCCCCCCATCATTCTGTTCATGTGATATAAGGAACTATGCTTGATTTTCATATATTAAACTGTCCTTGCATTTTAGGAATAAATCCTAAGTGACCATGGTATATAATCCTTTTAACATGCTGTTAAATTGATTTAGTATTTTGTTGAGGATTTTTCCATCAATATTCAGAAGGTTTATTAGTCCATAGTTCATTTCTCATGTACCATTTTTGGCTTTGTAATAGGGCAATTGCGCCATAATAGAATGAATCCAGAAGTTTTCCTTCCTCTTCAATTTTTGGAAGAGTTTGAGAAGGATTAGGGTTAATGTTTTTCTTTTTTTTTTAATATTTGGTAGAATTCATCTGTGAAGACATGTAGACTTGGCTTCTTATTTGTTGGAAGGTTTTTGTTCTCTTAATGTTTTGTTGTATTTTTTAAAAATTTTAGTAGTGGTTAAAAAGCACATAACATAAAATCAACTACCTTGACCATTTTGAAGTATACAGTTCCGTAGCCCTGACTTTACATTGTTTGCAGCAGATATCTGGAGCTTTTCATAAGCCCAAACTGCATACCTCTTGAAGAACAACTTGCATTTCTTCCTTCTCCAGCTCCTGGAAACCACAGCTCTTTCTGTTTCTGTGAGTTTGATTTGTTTAGATACTTCTTGTAAGCAGAATCACATCCTATTTGTTTTTTGTAACTGTCCTCAGTTCACTTAGCATAATATTCTCAAATTTCATCCATATCACAGCATGTTGGAGGATTTATTTTTATAAGGCTGAACGATATTCTGTGGTGTGTATATATACTACATTTTCTTTATCCGTTTACCCACTAAGGGACTTTTGGGTTCTTTTCGCCTCTTGGCTGTGGTAAGTAATGCTGCAGTGAACTAAGGTCTAGAGATTCCCTTCATGGATCCTGCTTTCAGTTCTCTTGGCTCTATATCCCGAAGTGGGACCACTGGATCATATGGTACATGCATTTTTAATGTTTTGAAGAACCTCCATATTTTTCCTATAGCAGTTGCACCATTGTGCATTCCCACCAACAGTGCACAAGGGCTCCAGTTTCTTCACATCGTTGTCAACACTTGTTCTGTTTCTTTTTTTTATATAGTGTCCATTCTAATGGGTGTGAAGTGATACCATACTCTAGTTTTGATTTGTACTTCCCTAATAATTAATATTATGTTGAGCACCTTTCCATGTATTTGGTCCTATGTGTTTTCTTCTGATTCCTCTGTATACTTGGCTGTTTTTATTTTTAATTTTTTTTATTTATCTGTTTTTGAATATCCTCATTTCCCTGAGAGTCTGCACACTGCTTCTCCTGTGGTCCTTAGGTGTTCTGTCATATTCCTCAATCACCAGTCTCTGGCCCCAGGCATCTGAGGGTCTGTCATCACCTTGTGGTTCTCAGGAATGTGCCCAGGGCTTCCCCTAGCCTGAGATTTGAACGAGCTCTGAAATGAGCAACACTGAGACCAGCCGCTCAGGTGGCCATCCAACAGGTGGCCAATCCAGTCTGCTCTGCTCTCCAGTGTGTGGGATGGAGCCCCGCACTGGGTGGAACCCAGCTCCCCCGAAACACTTGGGTCTGCCCTGGAAAGGAGCCGGGACAAGGGTGAAAAACGCCACAGGTGTTGTACCCTTTGGAACATGCTTCTCAGTTGTGTGTTTATTTGGTTGCTGTTGATCTTCAACTAATTTCCAGAGCTCCTGCAAGGTTATTTTAGGCAGTCTCTAGTTGTTTATTTAATATTTCCATGGGAGCCTGGGGGTCCTCTTGCTGAAGTCACTCTTAGTATATTACAGTTTGCTGTTGATTTGCATTTCCCAAATTCTTAATTTCTTTGAGTTGTTTTGGGTTTTTTTGAGGCCCAATAAAAATGACATTAGTCGGGCATGTATTTTTTTTCTTTTTTATTCCTATTTTTAAATTGGTTTTCTGTCCTTTTCTCATCGATTTATGTGAATTATTTGTATGTTCTTGATGTTATCCTATAGGTTATTTAGCCACAATTGTGTCCCAGTTTTGTTGCTTGACTGTTGTTACTTTTTTCATTTTTTAATTAAGTTCTTAATTTTAATACCATGTGTATCACGTTTTATATTATGGTTAGTTATTTCCCTTTTTAAGGAAGTATTCCCTATCCAAAATCATGAAGATTTTTTCCTCTGCCTGCTTCTCATTTCTTTGTATGTCAGTACTGATCAGTCATCAGTGCTTCCCTCTCCTCTTATCAAGATCTAATCAGGTTGCTCTCATAACTGCAGCTGGAAACTATTGTGCTCAGTGAGACTAAAACCTAGAAAATAATTTTGCTAATCTTCTACTTTAAATAACATTTGAGAATTTTTCCTCAATGCCACATAAAATAGAACATGACATTTTAGGATATATTTTAGGAGAGGGTGCTATAGATAAGGACTCTGAGATATTGCACATACTGTGTTATAAAGATTTATTAATTCTAAGAACATTTATTAGAAGATCGTATTTATTTAAACTTGCATTTAGATGATTATTTTATGCTGGTGTCAGCTCTACTGGTGATACTCAGTATAAAGTCTGTGTGTAAAGACTGCATGTAGATTTATGTTTCTCTTCTCCCTGTGTGGTGACTTAACACTGATACCTTTTCTCAGCATTGCCATATTTGTGCTTTAAGAAATATTAATATGTGTTTTGAAAGAAAGAGTACCATGATTACACACCTTTGAAAAATGTCACATCATGACAGTTTTACCCTATACATCACCACTGTTGTTACTGCAGCAAAAAACCTATTTAACTTTGTTTAACCAATATTTTTTTATCTGAAACATTATTCCCCAAATAAAATATCTGTTAAAACCAGAATGAAAAATACTTTCTCTGAGTAACAATTGAAATATTTCCCAATTTGAAAGAATATTTTTAAAAGGGTGATATGAAATTGGATAATGTCCTATGACCCAGATCCAAACAGTGGCACGTATTATTGGTCATGGTGCCAGAAAAAGAATCTTCTCTGATGGCCCATAATAACCATGCCTCAGATGTGCAACTAACATCTTCTTGAATCCTTGGCTGACTACATTTGCAATAGGAAAAGGAGGAACAGGATAATCAGAGACCCCAGCCTAGTTAGAGAGCTTGGCATCACATGGCCTTCATGTGTGGGGAGAGGCGGTCCCACAGGCGACAGAGCATTTATTGAAGGCTTGCAGTGTACTGGATGCATTTGCATCTAAGTCATCTGATTTCAGTCCTTGCATAAGGGTACAGACGTGTTTGTTACTGTACCAGTTTTACAAATGAGGAAGCTAGAGCTAAGAATTGACCACTTCCCCCGAATCCCAAAGTCATGCAATGACTGAGGAGGTTTTTGCCCTTGATTTCTTTCTGCCCTTCTCTACTTTCTGTCAGGCAGAGATCACTGTGGTAACATATTCATTAGATACAGTTATCCGTATGATCGTATGAGTTACGTTAGTAATTTTTCTGAAGTTAAACATTTAGCAGGTGACAGAAATAGGACGTGAGGTCAGGAGATTATCAGAAATAAGCTGAAAGTCCTTCCCATATTTAGGGCTATCTGTGCCTCGAAGGTGTGGTTATTAGTGTGGGCCCTCTTCCACTCTGTGGCTTCTGACGCAGCCTACCAGGTGACCGAGCTGGCTTTCTCACCTCGACATTATGTGTCAGTAAAACCCTGTGGGGTAGCAGTCTTGGTCTAAGCCAGGGTCAGTGAAAAGTTAACAACTCTTCACTTATATGAGGTATTTAGAAACAGACAGAAGGATTGCTGCTAGGCATTTGGGGAGGGGGAAATGGAGAGGTGTTTAATGAATATAGACTTGCAGTTTTTCCCAGATGAGAAAGTTCTGGAAGTTAGTTGTACAACAACGTGAATATACTTCACACTGTTGAACTGTACACTTAAGAATGGTTAAAATGGTAAATTTTATTTGTATTTTACCACAATTAAAAACAAACAAAAATTATAAAAAGGAAAAAGAGTCTTTTTTGAAAATGTATCCTCCATGTAAAATTAACTGATGTGGCATTGGAGGAAACTGTTACCTATTACCTTATTCTCTCTCCACAGTGATCTGCAGCCCTGGGTCTTACAACCCCCGCGATGGGACTCACTGCCTTCAGTGCAACAGCAGCCTGGCGTTTGGAGCAAAAGCATGCATATAGGCCATGAGTTTGAGAACTGTAGTGGTTTGTTAAACACAAAAGTATATTTTTGAAATATTAATACATAATAAATCACTATTATGCCAAAATTAAATATATTAGATTTCACAAAGTACGGTGTCATCATTTTAATTGAAACATTGGATTGCCAAATGCTTTACGAATGGAGCACCCACTAATCTTTATCCAAATCTTAATGCCAAAACTACAGATGACTTCAGAATATTTCTTGGATCACTGCTTTTTAAAAAGTTTCAAATATACTCTGTTGGTGTTAGCCCTAAAGATTTTTCAGGATTATTTTAAAATAGCCCATTCTCTTTATAATACGTTGACTAATCTCGGGCCACCATATTCTTCCATAATCATTTTAATTCCAGCTTATTTCCTTCCTTTGATTTAATTTTATGAGATTTTGTTTCTTCTAGTTTGACCTTTCATAGTTCAAGGTCACTTTTTAAAAAGCCTGTGTATCTTATTATTGCAACTTTTAGCCACTTCCGTGTGAGGCTAGGTCCCAACAACTTGATGGGTTTCTAATGTGTTCAAAGTGGCGATTTTCACCTTTTCGGTTTAGAGCCCTTTAAATTACCTTTCTGACATTTTAAAATGGAATAACCATTCTGTGTGCCTAAATTAACCTTTGAGCTTTCACAATGTGGAGAGAGAGCGAAATTAGGCAATTTCTTGCCCTGACGACACCTGGAGGGGAAAGTATCAAAAGATCATTACATCTTTTATTGCATTTCCTTTATCATTAAAGTGTCATGTCACAGATAATTCTGCCACCACCACCATACCCTCTGTCACACTGGGGTGCTGTATTTGAATATGAAAAATTACCCAAAATGTAAGGGTTTAAGTACCAGAAAAATACACGAGCAACTTGGAAAATTAGTAGTTTTCTCAATTTTTTTATTGTATTTGTAACACTTTATATTCTCTTGGACATTCCCTGTTTTTCCCTTCATATTTCTTTTCTTTTTTTTTTTTTTAAAGATTTTATTTATTTATTCGACAGAGATAGAGACAGCCAGCGAGTGAGGGAACACAAGCAGGGGGAGTGGGAGAGGAAGAAGCAGGCTCCTAGTGGAGGAGCCTGATGTGGGGCTCGATCCCACAACGCCGGGATCACGCCCTGAGCCAAAGGCAGACGCTTAACCGCTGTGCCACCCAGGCGCCCCCATATTTCTTTTCTTAAGACATAAACATTTGTAAATGGCAAATATACACAGGTGGGATCTAGGCACAAATGTGCATTGACAGGGAAAAGTTTACTTATATTTAGGATCTATTTGACTTTTTAAAACTCACCGGTTAATAAGTTAGTCTCTCATTTGGTTATGCTGCGGACAAATATTACCCTGGAATTCTCACATAAGTACAGAGGGAAGTGAAATGACATTTCTTTGTTAGCCTTGGTGATCTTTTTTTAAAAAATTCCTTGTAACTTTCATAGTCATGATGTAATTGTTTTCATATGGTTTTTAGAAGTTTTTTTCCTTTAAAAAGCCTTCTTCGCTTTAGTAAGTCACATATTTGCCATTACACTGTTTGGGTGGGCCATGGTTCTTACAGTACATGTTTCTTGTAACTAGTAAAAGACCTAAGTCTCCATCTCTAAAAGCAGTACAGCCCCTAAAGCTTTCCAGACTTCTTACTTGTGTAATAAGATGAACTGAAATACATTTTCTTTTGTACTCCCTGAGTTTGGATTAACTTTTTTCCTGGTATTTAAAAATGCTGAGGAATTTAACTTACAAAACGTTTTCCTCGGGATGAACAATATCAGCTCAATAGCTAGTCAGCCTGGGAAGCAGAGCAGAGTTATAATGGTGGTGCAGGTTACTGGAGATCGGAATCCAGTCAGGAAGAGAAGGTGATCTGGGATAAGAGTAGACAAACAAGGGGAGCCATGGGAGTGAGGCGTGGAAGTGTCCTGTGAGTATAAACATATACTTCAGTAATTAAGATAACCGTTGCATCTATTAACATATAATGTAGACTGTTGGAAATTGTTTGATGACAGTGTATAGGGTAAAAATTACAAACTAATGCCCGAGAGAGATTATTGTCATAAGGCAGTTTCAAGTGTTTGTTATTTTTGTTTGCATCAGAATAATATCTTAACATTTATATAACGCCTTAATTTTAACAAAGTGTTTTTTAACATTAAAACAATGTGATGTTTACATCAACCTGCGAAGCTAAAGCAAATGTGATTCCCATATTATTTTATTAATCAAATTTTTTCTTGTTATAAATGTGTAAATGTGTATTCATTTGGCAATATATAAAAAGAGCCTTTACAAGGTTGATCCAGGAGTGTCACTTACAGGAAACTATCTTAAGAAAGTAAATCAGAAGTCAGGTAGAATATTATGCCCAATGATATTAACATCCACATTCTGTATAATAATGAAAATGGAATTAACCTCGATGACCTACAAGAGTGAAGTGGTTGAATAAATTGTGCTATTGCCATAGGGTAGAATGTTCTATAGTATTCTTTAGAGTTTTCAATCAAATGAACCAAAATGTTAACAACAGTTTTATGTAGTGGGAACATGTGGGAGGTTTTTTTGGTATCCTCTGTTTCTCAAATTTCCTACAAAGAAACAAATTACTTTCAAAATCTTGGAAGCAATAAACATACTTGGAAAAATTAAAATAGAATTGGCAGAAGACGTTATTGCTCACCTCTCCAGTATGAGTTCGCTTCTGCCCTTCGTCCCAGCAGAGCACCAAGTTTTACTCCAGAGAGAGTCCTTTCTTAACCGTCAGCCCATAGCTTCCCTCTGGCAACTGCTGCGTTGAAACCCTGGACCAACCTGAGGACACAGAGTGGAGATGTCCAAAGAACCAGGGCCTCGATGGTGTTGTTGAACCACTGCCTGGGTTGTATCTGAGCCCCGGCCTGCCCTGGACTCGCCCAGTTGTGTGAGATGAGAACACACCTTGTGTCAAAGTTAGGTTTTCTGTTAACTTGCAGCTACAAGGATCCTACCTGAAGATATTCATTACAGTAGCAGGGAATACTGCTTATAATTTCATAACCCAGATAACAGCAAGGCTAACATTTCCTGTTTGGGTATGAGTGTTTTATTCATGCTATAGATACCAGTATTTCCCTTAATATTATGGTATATTTTCCATGCCATTTTATTCACTTCATTAACATTTTAATTACTATAATATTTGGTACACTTCAACAAAATTAATATGGCTAAGTATTTCTAATTTGTGGATGTTTCTGTTGCTTTCCAAAGTTTCACTGTTACATATAGCATGACAGCTAATATTTTCTTTCTTAATACTCTCTGGTATTTTGAAGTCTTCTCTATGCTAAGTAGCCAGAAGTAGAATACCAGATTTGGGTATTTCTAATCCTCTGGACCATTTGCCAATCTTCTTCCTAAAGAAAGGTACCAATTTATACTCCCACCAGTAATATATCTGAGTACACACTTCACTGCACCCTCTCTGACATCATTTTTTAAATTGTTATTTTGATATATGGAATGGTTTCCCATATTTTAATTATGTTGAGTATGGGTGAGTGCTTTCCTCATAGAGTAGTGTTGCTGCTGTTGCTGATAATCGGTATTTACCGACTCCTTACTATGTGAAGGGTTTTGTTTGAAATCCTTCATGTAGATTTTTATATTTAATATTCCCAACTCTGTGACTTCTTATTATTCTCATTTTATGTATGAGAAAAATGAGTCACAGTAATTCTGTAACTTTCCCAGCTTACACAGCTGGTAAGTGTGAAGATGTGTGCCAGTTTTGTTTTTTTTTTTAAGATTTTATTTATTTATTTGACAGAAGAGAGAGCGAGAGAGGGAACACAAGCAGGGGAAGCAGCAGAGGGAGAGGGAGAAGCAGGCTCTCCACTGAGCAGGTATCCCAATACGGGGCTCGATCCCAGAACCCTGGGATCATGACCTGAGCCGAAGGCAGACGCTTAACGACTGAGCCACCCAGGTGCCCCAAGATGTGTGCCAGTTTTGATAGAGTTCTGCTGCAAGTTACAAAGAGTCCTGATTTGGTGGTTTCTTTTCTCTCTCAAGTCCAGCAAGGTCAACTTAGAGCTGGTGCAGTGGCGGCACGGTGCCATCGTCCCCTCGGGCCACTTGTCCTTTTTGGTCCCCCTCCTTAGTGCAGCTTTTGTCCTCACGGTTGCTAGTGGCTGTTGTGCTTCTAGGCCTTGAGTTTACCTTCCATTAAGAAACAAAAGATGAAAATGGAAACTCTATACAAGACTTCTAAATTATACTAAATGGAATAATGTCACAGGGGCCCCAATACTACAAAGGAGTGGAAAGCTGATATATTCAGGTTTTGATCTCAGAAAAAAGGAATAAAAGACATGGACTTGGGTGTTAGTGGGTCAATGTCTTTTTCTCATACAGATTGTCCCTTTAACTAGTCTGCATCAATACACACCCTTCACATTATTGTTCTACATGTGATATGCTCATTCCCTCCCCCCAGGAAGTACAGCCTCAAGTTCTCATCCAGTTACTACATCCAGGCTGAAGTTCAGATTCATGGGTGATGTATAGAAACTTACATGAGGTCCAGGTTCATTTGCCTCCAACCTTCACAATATAAAATGGGTGAGAAGGAAGTGAGTAATTAAAAATATCCATTCAGAGTAATTAAAATATCCATTCAGAAAAGAGAGAAAAGAGAAACATCCCAGTCACCCGTTCAGGTGGACAAGATACAGTGAGATCTTCCCACCATCAAACTGGTTTAAATTCTTTGATTTGATTCTTGTTCTAACCTGTGGTTATTTTTCTTACCCATTATATTCCACTTTCCAGTTTTGGTTCACTCTCTACTAAAAGTCGGGGCCCAGGACACTCAGGCTGACACTGGTCAGATTTTAATATCCAAGGGGCCATTGTATTGAGTTCCGTTGGGCTGTGTCATCATGGTCAAGTGTGGTGACAAGGCGCAGGGGTGCCTCAAGGGCTCAGCTTGCTCCCGCTCGCCTCTGCGCTGTGTCTCGCCCTGGCATGGCTGGCTCTGCAGGCCACCGGGGACCTCAGGCATGCCACGCAGTGCTTGGTATACACAGGAGGAGCTTCCCCAGACGTCTCACTTTCCACAGATCTGTCTTCTTGAAGATGTAAAGACAAGATGGATTCAGTTGTGGGTGAAATTCACAGCTTTCAGTGGCAGAGTATCATTTAAATTAACACCTGTTATACCCAGGGTCAAGTGCCTGTAGAAGACAAGGCTTTGGCATCCGAGCAGCAAGTGAAGTAATACATTTTAATGAAGACAAGTATAAGGACTGGGTGAAAGAAAATGGTGAGTTCAGGGATTTGGAGAACCTGAAAGCCTTTATGACTGTCATGAAAGTAGCTCTTTTTTCCTTTGGCCACACAGAAAAGTTCTAATCAGACGGTGGGCTGATTTACCAAGCAACTTGAATTCACAACCTAATAATGTTTCTCATCCTAAAGATAAGACGATTGGGAAAAAGAGAGTAGGACCCTCAAAAATGAGATGAGGGCCTAGGGAAGATCCCAGTGAAGCTGGGCACATTAAACTCCACGTTGGACTGGGCTGCTTCTGCCAGTAGAAGCAGCCCTTCCACCCCTGAGGAGGTTAGGCTTTCCCTTGTCTGAAGAACCTCTTGTTTCTCCTTAAATAGTTGTCTCACCTCCTTCCCAAAGCCATCACCATTATTTTTCATTGCTTCTCAACCTATACTTAAACTTAAGTCCTGGCAGTGTTCAGTGAATAGCTAGCCGGTTTATATCAGAAGATACCTGGGATATACATGCTGTGTAAGACACACCCTATGGGGACCCTGTCCCCAAAGAGTTGTATCTTGTAGAATCCTGTCTGAAGTGTGGGAAGTACCTGTGACTTGATCTTAGACAATAGAAGATGTCAAAGGTGGGATGGTCCCTTGCAAAATTCCCTTATGTTATGTAAGACTGTATTAGCAGACTGGGGCAAGAGATTCTCCAGCTGGCACTGGAGAAATGAGCTGCCATGTTGTGACAGGCCCTGTAAGAGGACCAAGAGGCAAGTACCTGTGGGGAGCTCTGTAAGCTGAGAGCAGCCCCTGCCGTCAGCTAATACCTATCAGGGCCTCAGTTTTACAGATGCAGGGAATTCAGCTCTGCCAACAGCCACATGAGCTTAGAAGAGGTGTCCGTCCTCAGAGCAGAACTCAGCCCAGCTAACACCTTGACGAAAGTGGTGTCCTGCACAGAGGACCCAGCTAAGCCATGCTCGGACTCCTCACCAGCAGAAAACTGAGAGAATAAGTGGGTGTTGTTTAAGGTCAAAAACTTTGTGGTAATTTGTGTCACAGCAATAGAAAACTTATAACTGATACATATGGGAGTAGATTCCAAGGATACTCAGAATGGAAGGAAAGTAATGTTGGACTGGACTGAAGTTACTGAAGTGGAGAGAATTATCAGAGGTCTGGATTCAGTGTAGTAGCTTGAGCAGTTAAGAACAGCACTAACAGAGTTTGCTCATCTCATTGACTTTGGAATCCATGAATCAGCCTGAATCCAGCAGTGGATTATGCTGAATGGAATTGATGAGGCTGGAATTACTTGGAATGCTGAATAAGGTATCTAAAGGCTGAGAAGATTGGAATGCTGAAGTGGATTTTCTGTGTAATAACCGCTTGCCCATTCCCCTATTTCTGGCCCCTGATAGGTCTAGAGGATACTCCTTTCACTAGAGCTTGGAGGAGTTCTTGGTGAATGGAGTGCTGGCTTTCTTGATATCTCATAATGGAAGCTCTCTGTGGTCCAGTAATGGAAGTTGGGATGCTGTCATTGAAATGGACTGCACAAATCTAATGGGGATGATGGCATCTAGTAGTTGTGCCAACAGGAGGTCAAAGACAGCTGGGCTTCAGGGCTGAAGCAGTAATGAGAACGATTCAATCCACAGAGATCTTTGACAGGGGCCTGTTGTTCATGGTGTCCCTAGCACTGAGAGAGATGGATGGCAATCCAGACCACCATTATTTTAGAATCTAGTTTTATTTATTAGAGCTCCAGGCCTGTTTCAAAGGAGCCTGATTTAAGTCATGACTGTTGAGTCATGACTTCTTAGCTAATTTTATGAGAGTTGAATCACAGACCTAGAGATGTTTATACCTTGAACAAGGTGGGGCAGGGGCTGCTCATGGCAACTCTTGAGGAAGGATCCACTACTCTGCCAAATATTTATGCTTGCAAGTCTTTCTGGCCTTCCCTAATGAGACCCACAGCCATCGGTAGGGAGACTGCGTGTAAAGAGTTATGAAAACTAGCAAATATTTTGGAGATTACTGGACTCTGGCTTTCACCTGATTCTCCTCCTGGGAACCAAAATGCCTCTATGCTTAGGGTACAGATTAATAAAGGAGTTTAGGGTCAAGCTCATCTCACTATGGGTTGGATGGACCTCCTGGTCCACTGTGAGTTCATATTCCTCTTTTTGGTTCCACGAACTGTGCAGTTATGGTGACTATTACAAGAAAGACTCGGTGAAAGCCCCTAGAACTATGCCTACCTACCAAAACAATAAACCAAAGCTGTACACAGAGGGATTGCAGAGACTAATGCCATTTTCAAAGGCTAGGAGGAGGAAGGGGTAGTGATTCCTACCACATCACTATATCCCATCTCTTAGGCCTATGCAGAAGATAGATCTGGATCTCAGAGAGTGACTATCCAACTTGTTCAGGTGGGATTCCAGTTACAGCTTCTTTTACAGATACTGTTTATTTACTAGAATACATTTAATTAGTCCCCAATATACGGAATGCAGCTGCGAATCTAGTGAATAGTTTCTTCTCTGTACTTTTAGGTAGAGACCACCAGAAGCAGTTTGTTTTCTGCTGGCTGGTCAGAAGCACACTTTCAGTGTCCTCCTGCAGGGCTGTGTTGTATTCCAGCCTCTGTCATAATCTTGTCTGTGGGTAATTTCACCATTTTTCCATTTTGTGGAGCACGATGTTGATCCACTACATTAAAGGCACCACTATGAGTGCATCTGGTACACAGGAATTACCAAATTCATCACACAACTTTGTGAGATGTATGCATGTCAGAGGGTTGGATATAAGCCCCCACAAAAAATCAGGAGCCTGCTACCTTGGTAAAAATTCTAGAGATCCTGTGATCTCGGGTATGTTGATATACTTCCATGATTTCTTTATCTGGCTTCTTCCACAAATAAAGAAGTCCATTGCCTAAGAGCGGAGTTTTCTTGGGCTTGAAATCAGCATTCATTTCAATTGAGTGTTGTTTCTGCCATTTACTAAGTAACGTGAGATGCCACCAGTATTGAATGAGGCTCAGAGCAAGAGACGGCCCTGCAACCATTGCAGCCACTGCACAAGCTGCTCCCCATGTGGGCAATGTGACCTACCCCGTCCAACCACACCGGGAATGTCGCAGCAATTGAGGTATTGTGTGCAATCTTGGTCAGGTTTCTAGAGGTGAGGTGAATCACAGTGTGAATGAACCTTTGGGTTGGGAGAGAAAGCCATGCTGTCCTCTTCAGATAACTGTTCTCCTTTTGAGGAACAGCTTCTGGATTGGTTCTGTGTTCTAGAGTTGATTGCCAAGCTGCTGTGTGATTTGAGCTGCAAGCAAAATGGTTGTTCATTTGTACCCCAACACACGGAGCCGTGAAGTTGAGCGTGCACAGCAGCACTCTGTCAGCCAGTGGGAGTGGTACACAGGTGTATGTGAGCTGGGCTTAGTTGCAGAGGGAGTGGCTCAGACTCTCATGGTTCCTAGTCCTGCCTTCTCACTTCACCCTGCACCTGTGACCTTGTGGTTTTCTCCATCACAAATGTACTGGGGGAGAAAAGGTTTGATCCTAATTTATCGTGCACCATATTTTGGCAGCATCCAAAAGTGGACAGCTACAGTTACACTCACAGGGGTGATCCTGAAGGGGAGTGGTAAAGGGGAATCTTCTCCCTAGGTAGAACTTTGAGCAGTGTACCTATTTTTCCACGTTGTTGGGAATGGGAGATGACTAGAACTATAGGTCTGTGTAGATTTTTAAGCAGCAGTAAGTCAGCAGTTTAGCTCACTGATCAGAGACTTGGAAGGAACAAGATTGGAAATTTGGTGACAGAGTGTTAGAAAATGTGTATGACCTCTCCAAATGAGCACAAAGTGTGAAGGAATGCACACTAATGAGAGTCTCAGCAGGGAACCTTAATCCAGTGGGCATGATGACCCATCCATGGATAATGGTCAGCTTCTCTCTTCCTTGCCAGTAGGCTCATGAACGACGTGGTCATGGTGACAAAGATGGAGGGTCTGCCGGCTACTAAGGAACAAGCTGGCAACAGCCACTTCTGAGCACCTGACCTTCCAACAGCAGAGTCCAACTGTGAGCCCCCAATGTGGCAATGTTTACCAGAGACAGCCAGCCACCCGAATAGCAGGTTGGTTACACTGGACCAAGGTCATCATGAAAGGTTCAGTACTTTGTTCACACTGGAACTGGATATAGATTTGCCTTCCCTACATACAGTATTTCTGCCCAAACCACCATCTGTGGATTTACCAAATGCTTTTATTGCTGTCATTATATTCTTCACAGCATTGCTGCTGACCAGGGGAACTCATTTTGTAGGAAATGAAGTGAGGCCATGAGCTCACGCTCATGTAATTCACAGGCCTTGAAGCCATCTGGATTAAAGTTGAACACTTGTATGGTGCCAGGTGAGTGACATCACTTACTGGGGCTAGAGTAATGTCTTCCTGGGTGTGATGATTTATGCTCCAAATCACCAACTATTAGCAACTAGCCACATTGCCCTCATTGATTTTGTGCCTGTGGAGTTACAGTGATTATTGTAAGATGGGCATAGTGGGAGACTCTAGAACTGTAACTGCCTATATGACACTAATATATCATGCTGTCACTGCTATAGTTAAGACTCCTAGGTCTCAGAGTTGTGTGTGCATTTGGGTGTAGGTGATGGGAATGGCTTCTCACTATTGCCCTGTCTATCTGCTAGAAAAACTCTTGCTTCCTGCATCTGCAATTTTGGATTCTGCTAGTTTAGAGGTATTATTTACTTAGGGAAGAGTGCCTCTATTAAATTGTAAGCTGCAACTTCTACCCCATGCTCTTGAACTAAGGGTAAAAAGCTAATGACTGCACTGGTTTGGACTGATCGACCCGAATCATCAAGGGGGAATTGGGTTGCCATAACACAAAAGAGCAGGCAAGAATGCTAGCGGTCCTCTGTGGCAGGTCTGAGTGCTTCCTTGTCCTGTGGTAAAAGTAAATTGAAGACTACAGCACCCAGTATAGGTGTGACTGGCAGTATAGGCATGACTGCCATGACAGTCTTCACCAGAAGGAGTAACTGACTGGTGGTCCCACTGCTGCCCTCTGAATCCACCTCTGCTTGCACTGATGCCATGCTTCCCACAGACTGCTGCTACCAGTGACTGAGCATGGCTGGGGTCAGGATGCAGGCCCATTATCTAGGTCTGTGGAAATTTCCTGATGGGCAGCTGGGGTTTGAGGACCATTCATCAGCTCAGCCAGTTCCTTCTTAGAACTGTACTACAGTCTACAACTCTACCTAAGACCTTCCCTCGTCCTCTCCTCATGGGGTCCAATCTGCCTTGTTACATGTTCTCTCTTCCTCTCCTTTTTCTCTCACAGATACATTCCCAGATTAATCTCTTACACATCCAATCCTATTTTTGTGACTTTCCCAGAAGATCCAAACTAACCCAAGCAATGCCCGGAGCTGGTCTGAGAATACAGGCAGTAAGATGGGACTTATGCACTGATCGCCCAGTGGGCAGAGGGAGTGCTCTACTGAATGGCATATCCTTGCAGGTTGTGATGATTTAGTTCTTTAAAAGATAAGGGGATGGCAATGCCAACAGGTCACTGTCAAGTCAGATTGATGCTTTGAAAAGAAAGAATGTGAAGCGGAGGTCTTCACAAGCAGTTGAAGACCATGTGTAAGAGCCAAAGGGCCTCCCTGGTAGCATACAGAAAGACCCTATTACTTATACTGGCAGGAACCAGGGGATTGGAGTTTGAGGATGTTTGATCAAAGGAACTGGAATATAAAACTGACTATGCAAGAATTTATTGAGTAGTACACTTTCAAGAGATATGATATTTAACCCCCTGACAAGTCCCCTAGGTTATGGGGAAACTTACTTCTTGGGGGTTTTAGATGCCTGGAAAAAGTGATGGGCCACACTGAGCAACATAGAAATGCTAGAGCTGCCCCCAGCAGATGGTAGAGGAAGAAATGCTGGAATTGCATTTGCTAAAAAAAATCCTAAAAAATGCTCAAACAACAACAATAACAACAACAACAATACCCAACATAGCATTATGTTCCACAAAAGAGGTCAAGGACACACCATTCATGGGGCCATCAGGGATGTACTAGTCTGAGTATTGGTGGGTTTCCCGTAATGGGAGGTGAGGTAGCCAGAGCCATACAAGTAATACAAGACTGATGGAATGCCCAACTATGGGGCACCAAGTGGCCATGAACCCAGAACTGTCCATTATGATGAGTATGTTGGATCTTAACTGACCCAGTAGCAATCCATTGTTAGATGGAGATGGTACATTGAGAACTGAGTCCAGGCAGGACCAGAGGGCCCAAGTAAGTAAGCTGCATGAGCGGGTAATCCAGACCTCCATATCTCCTATACCAAGTGTACTGCTCTGCTCCAAGCTCACATCAATTCAAACAGCTGAAGGATAAGGAAAAATCCCAACCTCGATTTTTGAGTGGATTGGCTCTGGCAGTGGTTGCAAGCCAGAATCTGACAGTGGTTATCCTATTTCAGAGGTAGCCCTGAAAGACTGGAGAGGGTAAAATATAGAGTGTTCCTAGTCAATAGCCTGGCTGTGGTCAGGGGCCTAGAAGGAAAAAAAACTGGGAGATTGGAGGCAAGGAGGTCTGGGGCAGGGGCCTATGGAGGGACATATGGCATAGGTACAAAGTGTGAAGACTTTATTTATTTGAGAAAGAGAGAGCGGGGGGTGAGATTGAGGAGCAGAGGGAGAGGGACAAGTAGATGCTGTGCTGAGCACGGAGCCCAACACGGGGCTCCATCCCACATCCCTGAAATCATGACCTGAGCTGAAATCAAGTCAGATGCTCACCTGCCTGAGCCACCCAGGCACCCCAAAAGTGTGAAGACTTCTAATCACATACTAGCATCCAGCAGAAAGCACGTGTCCTTAGAAGAGGTACTGAATGACCAAGTAGCTCAATGTCTCAGCCAGCTTTCCTCATCAGCTGCACTAACACTCCATATGGACATGTAAATGCAATGGCCAGGATACAGCAATGGGGCTATGTATGGGCCCAATAGCATGGACTTCCACTTCCCCAGGCTATTATAGCCAATGCCACCTCTGAATGTCAAACCTATCCCAAACAGAGACCAACAGTGAGTTCCTGATAGGGCACCATACCTCAAGGACACCAGCCATCCATGCGGTAACAAACTGATGACATCCAGCTCTTTCCAGTGGTTCATTCTTTTAGGAATATATGCCTACCCACTATATGTATAGCACAGCTGCCCAGGCTAACAAAGGCTTGATGCCCCAGGCATGGAATCTTGCACAGAAGAGCATCCAGCCAAGGTTTGAACCACTTCACAGTGTAGGAGGTACAGGAATGGGCCTGAAACGACCCAACAGGGGCATGGGAGTGCCCTCTGCATCTGTGGGGTGGAGGATGGTTGGGAGGACACCTGGGACCAGTAAGACCAGGGGTGGAGGTACAGTTTTCCCTTGGTGTTTTCCCTTGGTAGGGTGGGATTATGGCCAGAAAGGTCTTCTGTTGTTAGGTCATCTTTTTCCCACCCAGTTTTTTGTCTATGATTGTTGGTGGACCTGGGATATATGGGAGGCAATAAGGAAACCAGGGAACTCCAGCAGTGGTGTCCCCCAACTCCTGAGGTTCTTAGGCAGCCTTCTCCTTCTTTCCAACTTCCAGAGGTTTCTTAAGCTTGTTTATTGTGTCAAGGCTTTTTGGTAGTAAGAGGGAGAAACTTGGAGGAATGTGGATACTTTATTTTGGCAGAACTAGAAGTCTCCTGTAATTTAATTTCATTATCTTAATATTTTCAGAATCTGTGGTGAAGTTTGCCTTTCCCATTCCTGACGTTGGTTATTTATGCCTTCTTTTTGTTCTCTCAGTCACATCAGATTTAGAATTTCTATTGTAATATCTCCTTTGTCCTATGGGATATTTGGAATTCTGTTTCTTGATTTACAACATATGGAGACTTTTTGCATTAATATTTCTTATTGATTTATAATTTAATTGAGCTATTGTCAGGATTTATCATCTACTTTATGTCAGATTATATGTTGAGATTTTATGGCTCAGTTTAAAGTCATTCTTTATAAATTTTCCACATGAGTTTTCAAAAGCATATATTCTGTAACTTTTTAGGAAGCATTATGTGTGTGTCCAGTAGGTCAGCTTTATTAATTATGGTGTCCTGGTCTTCTGTATCTTTTATGTCTTCTATTTATTCTACCAGTTACATATAAAAAATATTACCCTGTAGATTATGTTGTATGTCCCTATCAAGATCTAATATTTATTGGTTCTCTTACCATTTTATACGCTCATCCTTTTTAAAAAGATTTTATTTATTTATTTGAGCAAGAGATAGCATGACTGAGAGAGAGCATGAGAAGGGTGGGAGGAAAGTATGAGTGGGGGAGGGGCAGGAGAGGGAGAAGCAGACTCCCTGCAGGACTTGATCCCAGGACCATGAGATCATGACCTGAGCCACCCAGCCACCCCAATATGCTCATCCTTAAAGAATGCAGTTTCAACCAAATGAAAAATGAAAAAAAATTATCACCAGTAGAAATTCACTAAAAGAAATACCAAGGAGTTTTCTTTAGTATAGCTAAATTAATAGTCCCTATTAAAAAATGAGAGTAAGCACTTACTTAATTTAAAATACACAAAACTAAAGCAATCAAAACAATAGGTGTAAATAAGGAGGGGGTCCATGAAGTTAAACTGTCCTGGGCCTTTTGCATTGTCTATAAAAATGATAAAATCATCAATAAAAAAATTAGATCTTGATAAGGCACCAAGTGTACTGTGATCTCTAAGGTTCTATGTCTGTACATAGAATTCTAAGTTGGTGGTTATTTCCTTCAGCACATTGAAGATATTTAACTGTCTTCAGAATTCCATGGTTTCTTTTGATACCATGTTGTTATCATTGTTTTCTGTTTTGTTGTTATTGTTGGTATTTGAATGGAATCCGTCTTCCTCTGGCTGCTTGCAGGATTTCCATTTTTTCTTTGTTTCACTATAGTGTTGCCACTTGTATGCTCTTCATTGGATTGCTGTCCTTCATCTTCTTTAGAAGATTATCAGTCTTTATCTTTTCAACTCTTGCTTCTGTTCCATCCTATCCCTTCATCCTTGCATAGCTTTATATATTCACTATATTCTTTACTCTCTTATGCCTCCTTATGAATTTTCTAACTGTGCTTTTCTTTTGTTCTGTCTTCCAATTCATTATTCTCTCTTAAACTATGTCTCATGCGCCGTGAAACCCATTCAACTGTATCTTCGTATTTTTCAGTTCCAAAATTCTGGGTTTTTGGTTTTTTTTCAGTTTTGCTTGGTCTAAGTTAAGTTCCTAATCCTCTGCTGAAATTGGTAATTTTGCCCTGTGCCTGCTTGAGTGCAGCAGACTGACTTTCTATCCTGGATCTAATTATTGCATCATTAGACAACCCATGGATCTGCACCCGCTGTTTGGGATTTCTGGTCCTTTGTGTTTATGTTGTCTCTCAGCCCTGTGTGCCTCTGTAGCTTTGACCATATGCTTTGTGTTTGGAAATGTCTATAATCATAGTTTAGGGCCAAAGATGGTAGAGACAGCAATAACCTAGGATCACTTTAACCCAGTTTCAGCAACTGTGATTTTCTGTAGTAATCCAACAGTTCAGAGATGAGCTGTAGTTAAGATGGCACCTAGTTCACCCTCAGATCACCTATGCACCTTGCACGCAGCCCACTGGAGTCACATACTGAAGTGCGGGGAGGTGACTAAGGACCCCATCTTTGGTGCACTCAGACTCCACATTTTGCCCTACATTATCACCCCATGAGATGTCAAAAGTGCTGTTGACTGTCTCAGTCCACTGTTCCAAATAGGAGTCATACTGTGGTAGGGATGCTCAGAACACCAGGCTATACTCTGTATTTGAGTTTTTCCACCTCTTGGTCTGGTCATTATTCCTACCATTTTAGACCTTCAAATGATTCGGAAGGGATTATATATTCTGTCCAGTTTATTTTGCTGACTTTGGCAGGAAGATTTTCCCAAATTAACCTAATGTGCCAATTCAGGAATGTGAGTGAAGTTCTTAGCTTTAAAAAGATTTTGGTTTTTTATTAATTTTTAAAGAAGCCCTTGTTCATGTCACAGCAAAGGAAACTCTAGTGAGGATCCATAAAAAGAATCTGAATTCAAGATATTTACTCACCAGTAGTCCATATTTCTAGTGATTTTGTTTAAGGAGCATTACATTCACTTTCAGAAATGACAAAGTAAGAATGTACCATCATCACACCTATGCTGTGGGGCACAATTATAGTGTAGATGGTACTTCATTGTAAAGCAGGGTCCATCCTTCATTAAAATAACACAAGTGAAAGTCATATATTTGATGAAGCCTCAAGGATAATATTTAAATAACTCAAAATAATTGTAAAATTTGGGTATTTTAATGATACACACTTTATTCTTGTTTAATCTAGTTTAAAAAGCTGAAATAGTTTAGACGTATTCTCTTAAATGTGACTCTATCTAGAAGTGCAAAACCCAGTTTAATAAATAGTTTATTTTATAAATCAGTTCAACACACATACCCATGCAAAAACACATACAGATTGGGCCTAACCATAGAAATTCAGCTCCACATAATATTAAGGTATTACAAAACATTTTTTCTGGCAGATATTATATATAAATGGGATAAAGGCTATGATATTATGTAAGTTATATGTTTTTAACTCAAACATAGGAATAAAATGAGTCCCAAATTAGACATTCACTTTTACTGAATTAGAATCTTCAAAATGTTTTAATTTCAATAGTCTCATATTTCCAATGTATTAAGTAATAAACACCTTTATACAGACCTTGTGCTTTATTGATATTATCTATTCTAGCTTGCATGTTTTACAAATATTAACTCACGTAATAATCTTAGGGGTTGGTACTACTGTCCCCACTTGACTGAAGAGCGACCTGAAGTGCAGAGGTAGGTATCATGTACCTGATTAACATTCAGTAAGTGTAGGACGGTATTTGGAAACAGACCTCCAATGGCCAAAGGCTTTACTGCTAAATTACATAAAACAAAGAGTTTGCCAATACTTTTTTTTATTAAGGATACTTACAAATATTAAAAGGATGCTTTGGCCTTGGATTTTAGCCATTGCAATTCTGTAAGCATGGAATAAGGCCCATGCCAGGGATGGAAACCACATGCCTACGCCTTCTCTGTCAGCACCAGAACCATCCCTCCAACCAGCATGCGCTAGTCCTTGTTTCCTAAAAGCATTCCCTTTGGATCAATTTCCTCCCCTCTTTTTCCCCGACTGGAATTCCCCTTGGTATCTTCAGCTCTGAGCGTGATATTCTCCATATGTCAGATAAGCAGGTAAAATGGTGGTTGGAGAGTCCTCTGTTGTTACACTTGGTAGATAAAATTGATGTTGTACCAGAACATGAACACTTCCTGGCAGACTCACTTTCACTAAAGAACCTATAAAGATATGTCATTGTTCTCAGTCTTTAGAAAACTGTTTCATAAATGTAGTAAGTGCAACATTTTAGTATATTTTTTTTCCTACAACAGTCTGTTAAAAATGAAAACACAAAGACATGGTCTTCTAATTATCTGGTACCTTGTAAAGCATCACGTATATTTGCAAATGATACCGTTTAAGATCTTTTCTTTTTTCACTTCCAAATACTGGGTCCATGGAATAAGAATTTGAAATTCTTTAAAAAGATCAATTCAAATTATAAGTAGTAAGTAACACTATTGAATACATACGTGTATATACACATGTTTGTATTTATAGCTATGCAGAAATAGTTACAGGCTTTATGTAGCTGTATTTACACAGACAAATGGCAAAATCGGCTGAAGAGCCGCTCTCTTGGTCTACTCCAGTGCACCTGTTACTGCTTATAGCCAGCTTTCTTTGATATCTGACTTAAAAGGAATGTCTAGCCAATGATGCATTGCTTCTTTTATCTTTTGTTTTCATCATATCCCGCTTATATTTATATTTATATTTTAGGTCTTGGTGAATTCAGAAGGTAACGTATCCATTTGTATGCTAGCATGTATAGCAAGAGAGCTTCCGGCTTTTGGGGGAATAAATTGAGGGAAAACTATCTCACCCATAGACCACTTTTGTCTTATTATTTTCTTTGTTTCCTTAAGAAAGGGGCTCATTAGATGATTTTGAGTTTTTAAGAATTAGCTCTCAGTATTTGGAAGGTTTCTAAAACGTTTTTTAAAATTTGCATTACTCTAAATTTCAACTTTTCCGTTTTGAATTCCATGTCCAAATTAATCACTCCCTGCACATTCCCTCCAATTATTATATAAAATTATTTGTCCTTTCAAACGTAGTTATGCTGTTTATTGCACTAAAAAAGCCCATCATGTTTCTTTTAAAGACATTTAGTTTTTTGTAAATGGCACATTTTGATTCTCATTTCAGTGTTGCTATTTGTAAGATCTCTTATTTTTTTTACAGTATCAGTGCCATAATGAATCTACAACATACAAAAAGACAGATGGGACATATTTTTGTATCAAGCCCCTTTATTTCAATGATGCCTATTTTTAAATGGGAATATTTTCTTCTAGAGGAAACAGCAAGGGAGGGCAGGAGCAGGTGGACCCACCTGGCCAGCGGTCCACAGCTGGCAGCTGAGGGCACCTTCTCCTCCAACCACTTCCACTGTCTCTAGGATTGATTTGAGAAATAGCATGTGCTTTGAAATCAGAGATTTAAGATTATGTACCGTGAGCAGAGTACTTTATAATTAATTTATACTTTATAATTAATTTATAGTAACTAAATTAAACTGGAATTTGTGAGGCTGGAATGGAAAATATGTGCAGAGTGTATTGTAGAGAGAGAATAATTAACCCAAGAAGGCACTTAATTTTTTTAAAGTCATTGGTTCCACACAGTATGAGCTTCATCATTCAGTCACTAGCTAATGTATACCAGGAGGTAGCAAAATTTTGTTTTAAATTATAAATGGCGTTAGTGATGCAAGTTAGTGACTTCAATGCCAAAGTTCAGAATGGCTGCGATGCCACCCCTGTGTTTGCTGATCTTTGCACCTATCCAGGTGTACTTGACTAAGAGCTGCATGGTTCCCAAGGCCATACATTTCCCAGTCACCACGGCCTAAACCATACTTGACACATAGCATACATCCAGTAAATAGCTGTAGAGTGATAGAGATGATCGAATTAGGTCAGCAGCTGCTCTGATGGGAGAATATTTGATGCAGGTAGTGCGATCCATCCCAGCCCTGACCACACCCCATGCAGGAAAATGGAACCGGATGCAGACGGCCTCACTTCTCTCCCTCACATTGAACGAGTTACCTACCATGTGTTAATTTCCTCATCGATACAGCAGAGTTGACAAAAGGAAGAAATCAAATGAAAGAATTTTAAATGCCTATTGGAGTGCTTGTCATACAATTGGCACACAATAAATGGCAGTTAGTGTCACTCGGCGTCAAGAGGACTGGGTCATTACATTTGGCCATATTTTGTAAATCTCAGTGGAAGGACCGTACCTAAAAAAAAGACATATAAAATACCATTGATGCTTGAATACTATTTTAAGCAAGAAATCTAGATATTGTTCAGTTACGAATCAAAATACATGACACACATTTAAGGGAGGTCACAATATTTTGTGAGGAGCTACCTTTCGCTTTGGCAAATGTCAAGATTGCCATAGTTGAATTACGGGATTAGGAGGCTGTCCATTCCTGGTATTTGTGAGGAGTAGAACACAAGAGCATTTTGAGAAGCTGGTCTTATATCTAGAGGCCCCTGCTCTAAAAGTGAATGATAAGACTTGAAATCCCAGGCTCTAGTGTAAAGCAGAGTTTGGTTCTTAACTCCATCATTCACTAGACTGAAATTTAATCTTATTTCTGAACTTCCCCAAGCCCACACTGACTTTTCTGCAGACAAGGGGAGGATATTAACCACTGCCTGGGGATGCTGAGGCAAAATGAGATAATAAATGACAGCACCTTTGGAGCACCTGGGTGGCTCGGTCGGTTAAGCCTCTGACTCTTGATTTTGGCTCAGGTCATAATTTCAGGGTCCTGAGATCGAGCCCTGAGTCGGGCTCTGCGCTCAACAGGGAGTCTGCTCTGCTTCTCTCCTCCCTCTCCCTCTGCCCTCCCCCTGTTCAGTCTCTCTCAAATAAATAAATAAATAAATAAATCTTAAATAAATAAATAAAGCACCTAGCATGATTCTTGGCTTAAAATTCATGTTTATGGATAGCCTAATAGTGGATTTTTTAAGACTATTAAATTTGTTTATATGTGTGTATACACACACACACACACACACACACACACACATATATATATATATATATATATAACATTAATAGTTTTATAGAAAAACATTACTTATCGGATACTTTTCACTTTTAAAATTCTATTGTAAGAAATACATGCTTAGGAAGGGAACAATGCCCGAAATCAAATAAAAACAGAATTGTATTCATCTGGTAATGTAAACATAATAAATAAGGGAAAATGGGAAAAGGAATATTCCCATAGTCTATTTGAAAACAGTTCTGCCTAAAATTTAAATTCCAGGAATTTTTTAAATGGAAAATTAATCAGGAGCGCTTGGGTGGCTCAGTTGGTTAAGTATCTGCCTTCAGCTCAGGTAATGATCCCAGGGGCCTGGGATCTAGTCCCGCATTGGGCACCTTGCTCAGGGGGTAGTCTGCTTCTCCTTCTCCCTCTGCCCTTCCCCCTACTCGTGCTCTCACTTGCATGCTCTTTCTCAAATGAATAAATAAAAAATATTTTTTAAAAAAGAAAATTAATTATTAAATATTACTAAACTTTAAATAAGAGTGAAAATGTTTGTATTTCCTGAAAATTGAATTTGAAACTAAGGAAGCAATATTTACAATTGCTCTAACTCATCAGAATGTGTCAATGACATACTAAAGTGACTTTACGTATATCCTTTGATCATTGTTGGTAATTCTGTACTTGTTCAACATGTAAATCATAGACTTCATGTACTTCTCTGAACTCACTGGAAGGAGTTAAACAGTACACATCTCTTCAACCATCAAATGCCCATGGGCCAAGCATTTAGAGTGCATTTGCACTTAAACCTTCCTAATATTATTAACTCTTTGGGTAAGCATGCCTAGCATGAATGTCAGTGTGACTTAATGTTCAACAGGATTTATTCCCTTAAAAATTAGACATTTGACACCCCAAATAATAAGATTACCTAGCAATAAAACGTAACCAAACAGGTGAATGATCTATACTCTGAAAACTGTAAAACATGAAATTGATGAGGACACAAAGAAATGGAAAGACATTCCATGCTCATGAATTGGAAGACAAATATTGTTACAATGTCTATATTGCCTCAAGCAATCTACACATTTAACGCAATCCCTAGCAAAATACCAACATCATTTTTCACAGAATAAACAATCCTAAAATTTGTATGGAATCACAAAAGACCCCAAATAGCCAAAGCAATCTTGAAAAAGGGAGGCATCGCAATTCCAGACTTCAAGTTATATTACAAAGCTGTAGTGAGCAAAACACTGTGGCACTGTAATGAGCCCTGGGTGTTACATGCATCTGATGAATCACTAAGTTCTACCCCTGAAACTGATAAAAACAAACAAAGAAAGAAACAAACAAAAAACCCACTATGGTACTGATACAAATATGGACACATAACTCAATACAATAGAATAGAAAATCCAGAAATAAACCCACAACTAAATGGCCAATTAATCTTTGACAAAGCAGGAAAGAATATCCAATAGAAAAAAGACAGTCTCTTCAACAAATGGTGTTGGGAAAACCTGAGAGGAACATGCAAAAGAATGAAACCGGACCACTTTCTTACACCATACACAAAAATAAACTCAAAATAGATTAAAGACCTAAATGAGAGACCCGAACATAAGAATCTTATAAGAGAACACAGTACCTTCTTTGATATCGGCATGGCAACTTTTTTCTAGATCTGTCTCTTGAGGCAAGGGAAACAAAATCAAAAATAAACTACTGGGACTACATCAAAATAGCAGCATTATGTAAAAGAGCCAAATTTTGGAAGCAGCCCAAGTGCCCATCAACTGATGGATGGATAAGGAGGATGCAGTATATATAAACAATGAAATGTTACTCAGCCATAACAAAAAAATGAAATCCTGATATTTACAACAACATGGATGGACCCAGGGAGTATAATGCTAAATGAAATAAGTCAGTCGGAGAAAGACTAATACTAAATGATCTCACTCATATGTGGCATTTAAGAAACAAAACAAATGAGCAAAGAGGAAAAAAAGAGAGAGAGGCAAACCAAGAAACAGACTCTTAACTCTTGAGAACACACTGATGTTTACCAGAGGGGGTGGGGGCTGGGGGAAACAGGGGATGGGGATGAAGGCGTGTATTTGTCCTCATGAGCACATGGAGTTGTTCAATCACTGTATTGCACACCTGAAACAAATATAATACTGTATGCCCACTAACCGGAATCAAAATAGAAATGAAAAAAATAAAAATTAGGTGTTTGGGCTTAATTTCTACATTTTTGTGTTAAAGTTAAAACAGCCAGTGCAAAAGAAACAAAACAAAACAAAAAACAAACAAACCAAAACACCTGGTCCTCTGCAAAACTCAGAGTGAGCTTGGACATGTGGTGGAATGTAGACGACCACCCCCTTCTAACACTCTCCCAACAGCCTGCAGGAATGACGGAGTTCATTGATATATTACTTTATTAGGTACCTATTGAGTAATTACGTGATGTAAAAAGATGAAAATAGGCATACATACTGGACTGTGAAAGTCTAAGACAAGAAATTTATATTCTAAAAGTCGGAACTAAGTAAATAAATAGTGTAAAGACCAAAGCTGTAAACTTGACTTGTTTTATCATCACGAAGAACCAGTGTCTCCTCAATGTAAGAAATAATTTTCAGCATCAGAACTTTTACACCCAAACCATGTGTCTCCTGACTTGCATCAGAAACGGCCGGTGCCTGTCTGAGGGCTGTTTGCTAAAAACTCTGCAATGGTGGGGATTTGCCATGTCTTGGGTTGCTGTACCCCGGACATTGAGGTTTGCAAGTCAACTGAGAAAACAGGAGACAACAGGTCGGACACACCATCACAGGGGCTCTTCCAGATAGTCGTTGGCCCTCAACACAGACAGCACAAAACTCTGAGTTAATATACCGAACACAATTCAACAAGCCTTGAGCGTAAAGGTACTGGATGATATTCTAATGACTGAATGTTCCATAGCCTGAAATAAGGAGATTTTTGCCCGAATAATAAAGCAAAGAGACAAAATGAACTATAACGCCAAGTATGATATGATCTCTCGATCAGGCTAGCGTGAAATACCAAATGCACAGTGTGGCAAGGGCCCAGAGCGACAGTCCACTGAGGCTAAGGAAGCTTTCTCAGACGCGATGGCCCTCGAGTTGGATATTGAAAAATGGCGAACATCTCCAAGTGCCGAAAAGGCAGGGAGTTGGGAAGCAGAGGCCACGTTGAGAGCATAGTCGGAGGCACCCAAAGCCTGAGACTCTCACGGCGGGGGGAGACCTGGGCAGGGTGTGGGCTGCGCCGGAGCCGTGAAGATGCCAGCCCGCACCCCGAGGACTCTGCCCGTGTTCACTCAGTCAGAGACGCCATCTGTGCTCAGGAAACGAAACTGGTAGACCGGGGAGGCTGGCGGGAATGGGAAGAGACCCAGCTCTGCGTGGAGCAGTGAGGAGTGGCCTCTGGCACGGAGAACATACGCGCTGTAAACCCTCGTTCATTCCCGAAGAAGTGACTGCGCTCACTGACTCTGAGGACTCAGGAAAAGTGACTGCACCAGCCATCCACAGAGGCTGCTGGTGCGAGCAGAGGACCGCGTGGGCGTCTAGTAACGACGGCGTGCTGCACATTATACTGGCCAGCCAAGCGCAGAGGCTGGAACCATCGGTGCCGGACCGGCCTCATGACACAGATGAGGTGGCATCTAATCACCTTTCCTTAATTGTTTTCTAAGTAAACTCTACCCCCAACTTGGGGCTCGAACTTGCGACCCCGAGATCAAGAGTCACATACTCTACCGACTGAGCCACCCAGGCGCCCCTCACCTCTCCTTATTACATGGCATTGCAGAAAAGCATCTGATTTTTTAAAAATTAATAAGAGTAGACTCGATCTCTTGCCTCTCAAAGCAAATATAGTAAACTGTTAATAGTTGTTAATTTGGCTTATGCCTATAATTCCGTTTTCTATATGTTTATACTTAAAAAATAATGGATATAGTTTTCAGTTTTCGGTTGAGCTAGTGTATATTGTGCACATTTCAAATAATGGATACATTAAACAGCTTTCACGGCTTAAAGTCAAAACAAAAAACAAAATAGAAAACACCTGAATTCTCTGAAATTGTTAGGATTTTTTAAACATTGTATACATGTAACGTTTGTGTTGGAACAGAGAGGAGACCTTCTTAAATATATTCATGATGCTTCAGATTTTAAACTGTGTAAGAATCTCTCTCTTAAACCTGTTTTACTGCACAAAGGAGATGAAGAAATTGAAAGTATCAAAAAGTCGAAAGAAAAATGCTGAAATGTCAGATAGCTTCGAGGCGTGTGATCTCCTTGCTGTCAAGGATGCTCTCACCTCTGCATCGGTAGGAGCTGCACCCCTGCAGCAGACCCTGGCGCGTGGCCGGGTCGCATCTCGTACGTGCTGCGTGCAGGGACAAAATGCAAGGTTTTGAAATTACCCAAGACTTCCACGAAATGTTAAAGGGCGGACAGATCCACGCAATGACACAGGAAAGATCCTGTGACTGAAAGAACGAATCTTACTTGAAAGTCTAAAACGTCAGATTGGCTGATTTCCAGAATTGTCCTGTTGCTTAATACATGTCGCTTCATATGTAGAGATACCCAGGCTGAATAATTTGAAATAAATGCATGTGCTACGTCTGTAAACACGATTTCCTTTTTCAACCTGAAGAAGTCACTTAACAACAATTAAAGGGACTCATGGAGCAGACTGATCGGAATATTAAGAATTATGGGGGCACCTGGGTGGCACAGCGGTTAAAGCGTCTGCCTTCGGCTCAGGGCGTGATCCCGGCGTTACGGGATCAAGCCCCACATCAGGCTCCTCTGCTATGAGCCTGTTTCTTCCTCTCCCACTCCCCCTGCTTGTGTTCCCTCTCTCGCTGGCTGTCTCTATCTCTGTCAAATAAATAAATAAAATCTTTAAAAAAAAAAAAGAATTATGGCTCTCCAAGCACATCTGTACGTGAACTTTGAGGCTCCTTTTTCTAGGACTGTGTCCAAACCAGAATATTCTGGAATCGGATAATTTGGAGTGTATTTTCCTCTTTTTATAATGCAGTTATTAAGGTTGAATGAATAGAACAGTTTCATTGTTAAAAATCTGTGCAAAATATTATATGGAAAAAAGGAAGAGGAAAATAAAATTTCAACATGCTACAACTTTATACACGTGAAACTCTACACTCATGGCAAGCAATAACTGAAGAATAACGTCTCTCTTAGACAAAAATGCAAATAGCATCATTCTACGTTAAGGCTATGCAGTGTCATTAACCCAAGTTTGGCCATATGTGTGGTTTACGTAGCGTTCCTACGTGGAAAGAGGAATGAGGGGTGGAACCAGAGAGAGCAGGCAGGTACGTTAGCGTAGGAACAGCCGCTGTGCTCCAGCTGTCCCGACTGCGCCTGGGACAAGGGTGGGTCACACTCGTTTAGAGCAAGTGAAAGTCTGTTTCCCAAGATGTTCTCCTGTTCACTGTCTCTGTATACGACAAGGTCCCAGGTTTCCTGAAATGCTCACAGGTCCCACTGCAATTACTCCAGAGCTCACTGCCCATGCGGGTAGGGACTTACATCACCAAGGGAGGCAGGGAGACTCTGGGCCTCTGACTGAGTCTCTAACTGCATGCAGCATGTCTGCTGGGGAGAGAAGAGGCTGCTTTGTGTACTGTTAGCGACAGCTAATGGCCCACCTCCCCATGGGGATTAGAGCCCACTGTTGGCAAAACCATAACATATACAACCTTGTCTAAAAAAAAAAATCTACCTTTAGATAATAGAGTGATGATGGCCAATGTCTAGTAGCCTCTAGTACCAAAGGTTAAGTTTTGGAAAGCAACTAGCTAATACTTCGCCTGAGTATTTTCTTGAAAATCTATGTGCGTGGAGCCCATTTGGCCCAAGGTGTTCTTGATAAACAAGATTCAAATTAAATGTGAGCATATGTAGGGTTCTTGAGGCTTCAGTTAGTGCTGGCTGTATACATTTATTAGGGTACACAGTGGTTCACGGTTCCAATAATGCCAAATATATCCATTTCTCTTGATTCATCAACCTTTAATGATTGAATGATTTCTTAGATACTGGATGATATTTTGGTTTTCTCTGCTCTTTTCAGGAAATCTTTCCAACTTCCCTTTGCCGACCTCGAATTGACCTCCTGCACCAATGCATTATATTTTCTTACTTGTGTTAGGTCTAGGGCCAAAAGCCCATGAAGGCAAGAGACCATGCTTTATTCCCTTTTTTGTTATCAAATGATTTGTACTTAATAGGTGCTTAATTCAAAATTTTAGAATAAAAATATGGGGGGAAAAAACCTTTAAAGATTAAACTAATGACTATCGTGATTTTTCACCATACACCTGTTAAGAGTGACAACCTTTCTCAGCAGCACGCCAGGGTCAATGTGATTGCGAAAGGCAGAAATATTCTCTAATATGCATTGCTCAGGGATCAGGATTTGCAGTGGCTTCTTTTATTCCCTGTCCAAATGAAGAGAAATAAAATCTGTTTGGGGTTACAGGTAAGTACACAAAAGTAGCCGAGCGCACATGGGTTTGGCGCTGTGTTCACATACTGGCTGGGATGCTCCTCGCTGCTCCGGGAGGACGTCTGACACAGGGCAATCTTTCAGATTCTGCCCTGTCTCTAACAGAGCGTAGTTGATCGTTTGGGTAGGAAACACGCACCCACTGAGTGGACAGGTGGGATCCCTGCACTGCGTCTAGATTCCAGGTAGAGACTTGTTTGGGGCTTGGGTTTTCCTCCACTCTCCTCCAGAGAGTCAAGAAATCCCATTTCACTGCACACTTCAACTTGATAGAATAATAGCGCAAACGGTCCACCCTACTCTGTTGCTTGGCTTACGAGAGGATTTGAAGGCATGCTCAGAAGAGAAAGTAATGTGCATGAGAATGAACTCTATGGAAGTGTCCATCTGTGGCCCTCAACACGGGAGCCTCGCCTCCCAGAAAAAAGTGCGTGCGCTTAACTCTGTACCCGCATCACCCAAACGACTGAGAACGGAGAGAATCAACGCAGGGAGTCACTCTAAGAAGGAAACGTATTTGTGTGAGGGAGACCGGATCTTGTAAGGGCAGACATGAGATCCATCTCTGTAATGAGACAGAACGGGGGCAGGATTTCGGTATTTCGTTGTCTGATGGTCCATCGATGGGCGCACCGTTCCAAGATGTGAAGCAGAAATCAGCAACCACAACGAGCTCGCGTGAGGGAATTGGAACTGAGGACCATATGCAGGTACACAGTGAGCACGGTTGACAACACGGCATTTTTAATCTGTATCTATAGAAAACATTTATAGAAGCTCTCTAATAGAGGGATTATAGAAATACATTTAATATAGAATAGTGTACTTCGGTGCACTTACTGTGAAAATAGCACATTTATTTAGAGAGGGGGTTTATGCCCAAAATTCTTGTGGATGTTTTGAAATATACCCATTTCCTTCTTTTGCAGTAACTCTTCACCAAGAAATGCAAAAGTACCAACCATGTTCCATGACCCTCATCCAAAGTCTTCTCCTGTTGAATGCTATTCCCCAGAGTCATCTAGAATGTTCCCATCAGTAAAATATTCTAGAAAAATGTCTGTTTGTGTGTGTGTGTGTGTGTGTGTGTGGTCCCATTTCTACATTTGTCTGCACTCGTGCCTCGTGCACATGGCCTGTCTCTCAATCCTCCACGTGCCTTCTTCGTAAGTGCAGTGACATATGGTACATTCGTCAGTCTTGACTTCTCTTCCAGCTGGGATGACAGCCGTTTCCGCAAAGCAGTTTGGGCCTGCAACGCAGAAAAGCGTTTTATATTAGCAGTGTGGATAAATATATAATGCATCTAATTAGACAGTCCGCTTTACAGTATATGTTTTATTCCCTCTCCTATGAATGACAGTGGGAAAGTGACAATTTAAATAATATGAAGCACTCCCACTTTTTTCCTGAAATTAAACTGGTGCTATTTAAATCTTTCATGAGTGGCAATACTGTGATTTTCACTAACTGTTCCATTCGGGGGCCTTCTACAGAAGTCAAATCTGCAATTATTTGATTTAATTAATTCTAAGTAATCATAGAAAAAAGTTAATTAACGGTGACTTTCAAAGACCCAGTCTTACTCTTCATGGCACCTTTACCAGAGGGAGTTTAAATAAGCAAACTGCTTGGAATAACAGTAAATCCCATGTAACTTCTGCACCTCTCAGAGCAGGTTTTCCATACATCAGCCCCCAAGGGGTTTTTGAAACACTGGCTGCTGGTCCCACCCCCAGAGCCTCTGACTCATTTAGTGTGGGATGCGGCCGGAGAACATGCTTTGATAATACGTTCCCACATGCTGCTGCTGTTGCTGGTCTGAGACCCCTTTTGAAAAGCACCATCATAGCATTGACCTGGGCCGTATCTTCCACAGGCTTCCACGCCAGCCAAAGATCTCTATACATTTCACCCTGCATCAGCCAAAAGCTTCTCAGCCATCTGCATCTTACTCTATGGAAGGTCAAGGGTAGGGAGACATGATTTCTAAGGCGAGTTGAAACGAGCATTTTCTGTGCTATGGTTCACGCATCTAGCTCAGACACGAACAGCAGCTCTACCTCCAGACCTCCTCTAAAATGGAAATGTGAGCACTGACCGGGGCCTAAATGAGGGCCCTCAGCTTTGAACTTAAGCACTGAGTCAGATTCTCATTCTCCCTTCTTTGCTTAGTCTTTGATAATGTGCTCACTACCAAAAGAGGTTGAATTGTGATGTATGCAGCCATAAAAGAGATAAGAAAACAGTCGCCTACAAATTTTTTAAAAATAAACTAATCCAGACAAGCTCCAGGATAAAAACAGGCTCTTATAATTCTAAGCAGAATAATTCTAAGCAGAAATACACGTGGTTTCGTGGCTACTGTTTTTCACATTAGCCAAGTGGTCAGTGTCGTCCTCTGGAACCCGTGCCCCAGTATACACAGCCCCTGCTCCCTGCAGGGACTCCGCTTTCTTCTTGCCCCCAGCCCTTCCTACTCAGACGCTGCCCTAGGATTCATCCCTTGACTTATTTTTTTCTCTGTTGGAGACCTCGAAGCGTTAACAATCATCCACCTGGGGATGAATCCAAATTGCAGCTCCAATTCTCTCTCTCTCTTGAGCACCAGTTCCGTGTTTCCAGCCTGCTGACCCTTCAGACTTACCAGGTGTGGTCAAGACCCTCTCCTCCATCAGCTTTGGTGAAGTACAATATTTTAAAGACAGACCCTCGCCCACCCAGTCGGCCCACGTGAGGTCCTCTAGCTCCGTACGCTCCCACACAACCCATTTGGGGCTGCCTCCTGACCTCTGTGGTTCGGGATGGCTTCCTCAGCTCTCTCTCTGCACTCAGAGCCCAACAGTGGCATGGCAGCTGCTCCAGGCAGGACCCGCTTTGTCCACAATTGTCCCACTCAGCACCTGAAACGCCTGTGAATTTTACATTCCACTCTAGTTCTCTTTAGCATGCTCGTTTCTTTCTGTTCGTTTCTTTTGCAGAGTTTAATCTGAGGACACAATCTCCTTCTCATTTGCCCTAATCCTAATATCTATCAGTGTGCTTTGCACATAGAAGACACACCATAATTGCCCAGAAAACCTGTACTCGTAGGTGTAGGTCCTTACAGGTCTCCTCTCCAGAAAAAAGTGTGGATTCAAAATCTGATACCACCGCTTCATAGTTACGATCTTGGACTAAGTAATTTCATTGTTTTGAGCCTCATTTACAGAAGAGCAGAGGACCCAGATAGACACTTTACCAAGGAAGACATCCAGACGGCCAACAGACACATGTGAAGATGCTCAACATCACTTATCATCAGGGAAACACAAATCAAAACCACGATGAGATACCACCCCACACCTACTCAGAATGGCTAAAATCAAAAAGACAAGAAATAACAAGTGTTGGTAAAGATGTAGAGAGGTGGGAGCCCTCCTGCACTGTTGGTGGGAATGGAAACTGGCACAGCCATGGTGGAAAACAGTATGGAGGTTCCTCAAAAAATGAAAAATAGAGCTACCATACAAGCCAACAGTTCCACTACTGGGTATTTACCCAAAAACAAAAACACTAACTTGAAAAGATATGTGCACCCCTATGTTGTGGCAGATTATTTACAATCACCAAGCTATGGAAGCAACCTAAAAGTCCACTGATAGCTGAATGGATAAAGAAGGTGTAGAATATATACACAATGGAATATTATTCAGCCATCAGAAAGAATGAGATCTTGCCATTTGTAACGACATGGATGGACCTAAAAGGTATTATGCTAAGTGAAATAAGTCATTAGGAAAAGGTAAATACCATATGGTTATATATTTATGCATGTGGATGCCCAATTGTTCTACCACCATTTGTTGAAAAGATTATCTTTTTCTCATTGTACTGTGTTTACTTCTTGTCAAAGATCAGGTCACTATATGTATTCGGATTTATTTTTGGGCTCTCAATTCTGCTTATTGATCTGGTTCTCTATTCTTTTGCCAATACCACACTGTCATTTTATGTGGGTTGTCAAACTTGTAGGCACAGAATTGTTCCTAGTATTCCTCTGTTATCTTTCTAACATCTGTGGGATCTGGAGTGATGTCCCCTATTTCATGATATTAGTGATTTGTGTCCTTTCTTTTTTCCCCTTAGTTAGCCTGGCTAGAGTCTTCTAAGTTTTATTGATTTTTTCAAAGAACCAACTCTTGGTTTCTTTGACTTTCTCTCGTTCTCATTTTCAATGTAATTGATTTCCACCCAAATTTTGATTATTTTTTTTCCTCTGCTTACTTTGGATTTAATTTGCTCTTCTCTTTCTAGGTTCCTTAGATGGGAGTTCAGACTGATTTCAGTACTTTCTTATTTTCTAATATATGCATTCAATGCCTTAAGTATCCCTCCAAGCACCATTTTTGCTGCATCTCACAAGTTCTGATCGGTGTGTTTTCATTTTAATGAAGCTCAAAATGTTTTAAAATTTCTCTTGAGACTCCTTTTCTGATCAATGCATTTTTTTAGAAGGCTGCTGTGTACCTACAAGTATCTGTGGATTTTCCAGCTATGTTTCTGTTACTGATTTCCAGTTTAATTCCGCTGTGGTCTGAGAGCAGACACTGTAGGATTTCTATTCTTTTACATGTGTCACAGTGGGTTTTATGGCCCAGATTGTGCTCCATCTTGGTAAGCATTCCATGGGAACTTGAGAAGAATGTGTATTGGGCCATTGTTGCCAAAGTAGTCAACAGATATCGACTAGATCCAGTTGATTGATGGTACTGAGTTCAACTATGTCCTCACTGATTTTTTTGTGTCCTGGTCTGTCCGTTTCCAATAGATGTTGAAGTCTCCAACTGTAATAGTGAATTCATGTATTTCTTCTTGCAGTTCCATCAGTTTTTGCCTCATGTACTCTGAAACTCTGTTGTTGGTGAATACTTGTTGAGGATTATTATATCTTCTTGGAGAACTGACCCTTTATCATTATGTAATTACCTCCTTTATCTTGGATATCCTTCTTTGCTTTGAAGTCCAGTCTGAAATTAATATAGCCACTCCTGCTTTCCTTTTATTAGTGTTAGAATGAAAGTTTTCTCCATGCACTTCCTTTTAATATATATATTTATATATATATATTTTATATTTATATAAATACATATGTTTAATATATATATTTTTTATATTTAAAGTGGATTTCTTGTAGACAATATGTAGCTGGGTCCTAAGTTCCAATCCACTCTACTTCTGTCTCTTAGGCCATTAACATTTAAAGTGATTATTAAGGGCACGTGGGTGACTCAGTCAGTTAGGCATCCAACTCTTGGTTTTGGCTCAGGTCATGACCTCAGGGTGGTGAGATTCAGCCCCACGTCAGGCTCCACGTTCAGTGGGGAATCTGCTTAAAGATTCTCTCCCTCTACCTCTCCCTGCACTTGTGCACATATATGGGTTTTCTCTCTCTCTCTCTCACTCAAATAAATAAATCTTTAAAACATAAAGTGATTATTGATATAATTAGATTTCTATCTACCATATTTGTTATTCTTTTCTACTTGTTGCCTTTATTTGTTGTTCCTATTTTTGTTTCCTTCTCTTTTTGCCTTTTCTGGATTTAACTTAGCATTTTATATGATTACATTTTCTCTCCTTTTTAAACATACGTTGCACTTCTTTTGTGTTTTTTTAACTAATCCAAGCCCACTTTCAGATAAAGCTATTGTGTTTCAAGAGTAGAGTGAATAGAGGCGCCTGGGTGGCTCAGTCGTTAAGCATTAAGCGTCTGCCTTCGGCCCAGGGCGTGATCCCAGAGTCCTGGGATGGAGTTCCTAATCAGTCTCCTCTGCCTCTCCCACTCCCCCTGCTTGGGTTCCCTTTCTTGCTGGCTGTCTCTCTCTCTCTGTCAAATAAATAAATAAAATCTTTTAAAAAAAAGTAGTGCGAATAATGACAAATAACAAATAATCCCAATTCCTCCCCCAGCCATTGCATCCATATTATTATTCATTACACTTATTCATAGGCATAAATAAAGTTATCTAACCAACTACCTATCAGCCTACATAACTGAATCCATAGTTACAAGTATCGTTTTGAATGAATTGTTATCTTTTATGTCACTTAACAATAAGAAAAATAAGGGGCACCTGGGTGCCTCAGTCGAATAAGCGTTCAACTGTTGACTTTGGCTCAGATCACAATCTCAGGGTCGTGAGATCATGCGCCACGTCCAGCCTTGAGCTGGGCTCCAAGCTGGTCATGGGGCCTGCTTAAGATTTTGGCTCTCCCTCTCCCTCTGTCCTTCCCCACTACGCGGGCATGCTCTCTCTCTCTCTCTTTAAAAAAACAAAAAGAATAAGAAAGCTAAAAGTTTTTGTTTTACCTTTATTTATTCGTTCTCTGATGCTCTTCCTTTACGAAGATCCATGTACCTGCACTTCCCTTCTCTCTCTCTCTAAAGAGCTTCATATAACATCTCTTGCAAGGGAGGTCAATGGGCAGGAGGTTCCCTCAATTTTTGTTTCCTGAGAAGGTCGTTATTTCTTTTCCAGTTTTCAGGGATAATTCTGCAGGGTACAGAACTCTCTCAACACCGAATACTTCACTCTACTCGCTTCAGTGATTTCCAAAGAGAAGACAGATGTAATCCCTGTGTTTGCTCCTCTCTAGGTGAGGTGCTCTTACCTCCTGCTTCTTTCAAGAGTCTTATCTTACATTTTCTGAAGTTTGAATATGGAATGCCTAGGTGTAGGGGTTTTTTGGCATTTATTCTGCATGATGTTCTCTGAGCTTCCTGGATCTACAGGTTGGTGTGTCTAACGTTAATTTGGGGGAAATTCTCAGTCATTGCTTCAAATATTGCTGCTGTTGCTCTTTATGTGTCCTCCCGTCTGATATTCCCATCACGCATGCATTACACCTTCTGCAGCTGTTCCGTGGTTCTTGGAAGTCTGCTGATGAGCCCACCAAAGGCATTCTTCATTTATGTCAGTGCTTTTCATCTTTTTTCCTAGGATTTTGGCATTAATTTTTGGTTCTTTCTTAGAGCTTCGATCACTCAACTTACATTACCCATCCGTTCTTGCATGTTGTCTACTGTTTTGAACCCTTAACATATTAGTCAGTTATTTTAAAATCCTGGTTTGAGGGGCACCTGGGTGGCTCAGTTGGTTAAGCGGCCAACTCTTGGTTTCGGCTCAGGTCATGATCTTCAGGGTCATGAGATCAAGCCCCGCGTCAGGGTCCATGCTCAGTGGGGAGTCTGTTTCTCTCTCTCTCCATTTCCCTCTGCCCTTCTCCCACTCCCTCTCTCCCTCTCTAAAGTAAATAAATAAATCTTGGAAAAGAATAAAAAATAAAATCATGGTTTGAGAATTCCGACATGCCATATCTGACACTGGCTCTGATGCTTGCTCATCTCTTCGAACTAAGTTTCTGGCCTTTTAGTATGCCTTATAATTTTTTTAAAAATTTTTGATAGTTAAAGACATAATGTATCGGATAAAAGGAAGCGCTGTGAATAGAAGTGTAGTAGCATGGTGGTAAGTTGTGGGGGAGGGGAAGCATTCTCTAGCCTCTGACTCAGTCTCAGTCTTTTCCGGGAGCCTTTGACTCTGAACTTTGAGCTTCACAAGTGCTTCTTAGTCCCTGCCCCCACTTTCATTGTCCAGGACGGCTAGATCGGGCTGGCATTGGGTACTTCCCTCCTCCCACGTGGAAGGCTAGGGCGAGATGGAGTTGGCTATGTCCTGTACCCCAGGTCAGTTAGACTCCGGTCAAATAGTTTCTCCTGAGGGCAGACAGACCTTATTAAAAAGAATAGAATGCTCTGAGCAATTTCAAAATGGTTATTTTCCCCTTCTCCCTTCCCCAAGGCATCAAAGCTCACAAAACTAGGGGAACCGTCCATGATTGGGTTCCGCTGGAGTTTTTGACTCTCAGACTCATCCACACTGAACCTCCAGCAATTTGTCAGTTATGAGTTGGGTTTTCATCAACTATAGCTTGGGTTTTCTTAGCCCAGCATGGTTCCCATGGAGGTTTCTGCTCTGGTAAGTTGTGCTTCTCTGTATCTATCTGTGTGTGTCTCCAATTTAATGGGGGGTGGTTTGCCCTGTGACCTCACTTCTCTGATGAATCTAAGAAGAGTTATTGACTCTGCAGTTTGTTGAGCTTGTTTCATGTTTTTAGGATGGAGAGGGAACTGGAAACCACTATGACTGATTTTTGAAGACTGAACCAATTTAGCATACCTGGAATAAATCCCACTTGGTGACAGTGTAAAATTCTTTTTGTATATTGATGTATCTTATTAATATTGTAGTAAGAAATTTTGTTTATATTTATGCAGGATATTGATTTGGACTTTTTTTTAAAAAATTGTCTTTTTCTATTGTCTTTGACTGATTTTGGTATCAGAATAACACTGACTTCGTTGAATGGGTTGGAAAGTGTTCCCTCCTCCGCTGTTGTTGGAAGACATTGCATCAAGGTGGTATTAATTCTTTAAATACTTGGTATTATTCTCCAATGAAACCGTAAGGGTTTTGAAAGGAGTTTTAAAATTATGAATTCAATTTCCTTAATTGTTTTCATATAAATTATCTATTTCCTATTTGGATGAGTTGGAGTAGTTTTTATTTTTCAAGGAATTGGCTCTTATCTTCCGAGTTGTGAAATTCATGCATTTAGAGCTGCTGATAGTATTCCTTTGTCCCCCTTTTCATTTCCGTTGAGTGTAGAGTGGTATCTCTTGTTTTATTCCTGTTGTTAGTAATTTGCATCTTCTCCCTCCCCCCGCTGAAATGCTTTGTTTTGCTAGAGGTTTATCAATTTCGTGGATCTTTTCAAAGAACTAGTTTTTCTTTCATTGACTTTTCTCTAGTGATTTTCTGTTTTCAATTTTATTGATTTTTGTTCTCATCTTTACTATTTTCTTCTTGTTGCTACTTTTGGTTTATTTGACTTTTTTTCTCTAGTTTCTTGAAGTGGTGACTTAATTGATTTGAGAATTTTCCTCTTTTTTAATGTCAGCATTTAGTTGCATAAATTTACCCTCTAGTACTGTTTCAGCTGTTGTCCCAAGGGTGTGGATGGGTTGAAAAGCTCCCTTTTCATGAAACATTTATTTTACAGACTTGTAACTCAAGAACTACTAAGAATCTTGAGGAAAAAAAAAACACCAACTTCTGCTTCTGCTAACTTCGTAAACTAAAAGATAAATTACTGAAGAGAATTCTGATGCATAAAAATAGATTCTGGCCACTATAGCCATTTATTGGCAAATAAATCTCCATATATTTTACTTCATTAATAAATAGGGGAATAGAGAGAAACAGTTTTTAATCTTTATCAATAATCTCATTATAATATTTAACTTTCATATTTATATGCTACTTCAGCAGAAACAGGAAGCATAGAGAACAATTTTACAAATATGGAAAGTGAGATTTAGAACAAGTATGAGCCAAGGTACGTGGCCTGTAATTAATCACTGCCATGTTCCGTTATGTTCATGTGGCCTGGTTGTTAGGAGAGGACCCTCTGGCTAAAGATGGCTAATTTCAAAATGAACACAGTATAGAATGCTTTTCTTGCCTCTGGAACGGTTGTTCAAGGCGACAGCGGGTAGTCATGGCTTAACCAAACTTCTCTGTGCTAATCTGATGTCAGGGCAGAGGGTTCGCGTTGTGAAAGCTGTTGTCTATGCCGTCGGGACCCCATGAATATGTGCACCCCGGTCACTGTGGCTGACGCGTGGAATCAGAAAGCATGGTGATGGGCGGAGTGCGGTGAACGGAGGCCTGATCATGGAGGGCCGTCCGCGGGAAGGAGCATCTCTCCTCCCGTCAGGGTCCCCCACATGGCTTCTCCTCAGGTGCAGTCTTGTTGAGTGCACCCCCCCCGCCTGTTTTGCCCTGGTTACCAGCACAATTAGCCTGTGGCAGGTGTGTTCACTTAGTGTGTACTGAACTGACCATACATGAGGCTGAGGGTCACAAATTCCAAATCCAGGCTGCACCTGCTGGGACATTTGTAATGAGCCATCCGCCCGGCTGCTCCTATGTCTCCGCGTCCGCCTCCCTCCACAGTGACAACCTCTGCCCACCGCGTGCTTTCCCTGACGGGGGGCCCCCGGGGGCAGGAGCCACGACCACACTGTGACTTCATCCCAGGGTCTGGGATGGAGCTCAGGGCATGCACAGTCGGGTTACAGTTTTAGAATTAAATCATGAACTGACCTAACAAAAATGAAACTAATAGAGCCAGGCTGGTGGATAAGTTGCCAATATGCTTAAATTTTTACAACAAGCAATGGCAAGGAGCAAGAAGACGTGCTGCTAATGATGGCAAACCTACACAGGTGCCTGGAGGCATATCTCCTTCTCTTCCATCAAAGACTAAACACCGAGGTGCAGCCCAGCACTGAGAACCACAGGGCACTGGAGCAGAAATCCAGGCTGTGTAGGAGCCCGGCGGGGCCAGCCCTGGCTCAAGGCAGCTCATTTTATCCAGGGCACTAGATTACTGGCATTCGTTCCTCGGGAACCATGATGTTAAAATAAGACTAATTCCCAGGTATGCTGAACTTCACATCAGTTCCTCGTGTTGAAACTGTGACGTTTTCTTTGCGCTATTGTAAATCACCTTCCCTACCCACAAATCTGACTTCCGAATATGAAATCCCCCCACTGGTGTTTACAGTGGAAGAGATGCATTTCAGTTTCCTTGTCCTGCACCTGGCGTACGTGGTAGAGTCGCAGGGCCCTGGTCTCAAAAAGGAAATACTGTTTTCCGAACATGCATTCTCATCTCCCTGCCAAGTCAGATGAAGTAACCAAGTACATGGTCCCATGTGTGTGCATACGTGTCCATGGGCACACGCACGTTCTTCTGGGACGGATCTAGTACAAAATCATTGTTTAACTAGAAAGCGGCAAAAGGACAATTAAGGAAAAATTTAAAATGGCACTAAATTATGCACAAAAAGGAAATAGGTTTGATCTCTGTAAAAGAGACCTCCTGGGGGCAGCTCCGGGAGTGTGCCTTGAGGTCGCAAAGTCCTGGGAGCTGATGATCCTTTCAGCTTCCTGGGAGCGCGCCCTTATTCTGATTCCTGGAACTCAGGAGTAGGTAACTCCTGGGTCATCTTATTCTGATCCTTCCAGATTGGTGCAATTTATCGTATACTACCCAGTATGCACCGAAATTCAAGAAAGAAAATAGTCCTTCATTTTTAAGCGAAGCATTCTCAGAAAACGCTTTAGTAAATAATAAGGAGAAATGGAAGAAGTATTTCCCAAAGTTCTGCAACATGGTGAAAAGGTCTGCTGTTTAAAAGAAGTCCCCACTGTCAAATAAATCGGGGCAGGCTTCATTAACGCAAATGCGGTCTGTCTGCCGCAGATCTGATCAGGGTCTTCACTATGCAGATCTGTACTGAGAGCCTCGGAGCAAGGAGCTCGCGTGGGCAGCCTGTTCTACACTCACCGGACCGTGGAGGCCTTTGTGCACAAACAGTTACTAATATCCTGATGGGCATTTTTATTCCGCAAAGCAATGTTTAAAAAATGAAATAACAGAATGAGCGCAGAGAGGGGGACATACCCCCCCACCCCGTCCCGCGCACAGCGCCTGCAAAGCCCACAGGCGGACACTGGGGGGCAGCACAGGCCAACTCTCCTGCGGGCAAGCAGCAGGTGCGGGAACCCATCCTACAGCGCCCCCCCCCCGCCCCTCCCCGAAATGTTGCCTAAGCCAAGGGCACACTGCTCACCTTGTCAATGGGGAGGCAAACACAGGTTTCAGTTTTTACTGACCTTGATTACAGAATTATAGATTATGTTATTCACTGGTAATAAGCTATTAAAACCAGGAATTAAAAGGGCAGGCATTAAATACTGGAAGGTGTGTTTAAGGCTCTGTTAAAAGCCATGAATGAGAAGCAGTTTGAGAATGTCGTGTTGCCTGCGACCCACTTGTTGAACACAGGGAAAGTCCCGCTGTTGTGGGATCAGCCTGCCTGCCCCTCACCCGGTGCAGGGGTCAATGTACTGTTTTGTGGACATTTTTTACATGAACTTTTTATTGTCCAGAAGAAAGCACAAATATTCGATTGTAGCACTTGGTGAATTTTCACCCCGTCAACACACCCATGAAACTGCCCCAAAACCAAGGATCGGGACAGGACTGCCACCTGAGAAGCCCCCTGTGCCCCGACCTCAGCGCTCGACGGAACTCATAGGGTTGCGCGCGTCTGCACCTCGCAGCGGAATCATCGTGTGTAGACCTGCCCGCGGCAGGTGGCTCTTCCTCCATGCGGCGCTCCCGCTTTCATTCTTGCTCCATTTTCTGACTATCTCACAGTTTATTTATCCTTCCTATTATTCATAGATGTCTGACTTCCCAATTTCTGTCAATAGTAGAAGCCTGGAGTAGTATCGTGGTAGCTGTTATGGGAGTAGAAGCTGCTGTAAACATTCTTAGACTTGATTCTAGTATGGTTCCGATTCCAGGAGTGGGCTACTCGGGTCACATACAGTATGTGACTTTCCAGCCCTAGTAGAAACCCATTCATAGACATTTTCCCAAAGCGGTTGTGCCAGATAAGTCCCCCAGAGTCAGTATGTGATAACGCCACTTCATCCAGGTCCTTGGCAACATTTGACATTGTTAGTTTTTATTATATTTTATCAGATCAAGTACATGCGTCATAATACTGGATTGTGGTTTTGTTTTTTACTTATATTTTAAATATGTATTTATGTATTTATTTGGGAGGGTAGAGAGAGCACAAGCAGGAAGAGGGACGGAGGGAGAGGGAGAGAGAGAGAATCTTAAGCAGCTTCACACTCAGTGTGGAGCCCTCTCGGGGCTCGATCTCACGACCTAAGATCGTGACCTGAGCCGAAATCAAGAGTTGAACGTTTAACTGACTTAGCCACGCAGACGCCCCTAGAATGTGGTTTTAATTTGCATTTCCCTGATCACTAATGATTTCAATGTTCCCTTTCAATATGTGCTACCCAAGCCTTTTGTCTTTCTTTTCCATTGGGTTGCCCAGTTTTTATTTATTTGTAAGAAATCTCACATACCGTGGGTGGGTCCTGTGTCTGATACATGACTGTGAATAAAATTTCCAATTATAATTGCTAGATTCTTGTCTCTCCTTTCAGTTATCTCAATTTTTTTAACCTATTTCAAGGCTATGCCATTAGGTTAGTGACGTGTTCCTGTTATTATTGGTTTCTAGGGATGCTTCTTGCCTTAAAATCTAAACTACCCGACAGCATGTAGCCCCAGCTGCTCCCATCGGTTACTTTTCAGGGTCCTTCTTTGCCTGTTTCTTTTCAACATTTTTTTAATTCTATAGTTAAAGTGTCTCTTGAAAGCAGAATCTAGAGTAAAAGAAAAATTTCTGTGTGAAAGTCTTTATCTTCTAATGACACTTCATTTTTATTTGATACAATGCTGAATACATTTGGGCTCAATCAATCTATGGCCTTGAGGTTTGCTTTCTCTTGTCCCATCTGTTTTTATTGCTTCTTCTCCCTTTGCTGTCTTCTTGCGGATGAATCAAGCACTTTTATTCCTTTTGATCTCCTCTCTCAGCTTGTTTCTTTCTTCTGCTGCCTGAAATGCTCCTGTAGCTCAGGTCTGCTGGCAACAGACACTCTCTGCCTTCTCTTCTGTGGTGTTTCCAGAAGGACTGCGATCTAGCCTTCATTTCCGAAGGATAATTCTGCACTCGGAGAGTTCTCCAGCATCCTTGCCGACAGCCGGCCCTCGACGGGGCTTGGTTCCCCTGAAGACAGCGTGTCCCTCCTTCTGTTGGCTCTTAAGACTTTCGTGTCCTCTTTCGTTTTCAGCATTTTTACTCTGTCTTGCTGTGGTTTTCTCTGGGTTTTTTTCTGCATCAGGTTTGTCATGTTTCTGGGACTTGTGACTTTCCTTGGACTTCCCTGGCCAACGTTTCTTCGGATTTGTTTCCATTCCATTCTGTCCCTTTCTTTATTTCTTCTGCAACTCGATCGGTCCTGTGTCAGACCTTCTGTCCTTCTATAAATCCTTTTACGATCCTTCCGTTTTCCACTTGCTTTTCTCAGTCTACCCCATCTGGGTATTTTCTATGGATGCACTTTCTGGAGGACGAACACTGCCCTCTGCTCTGCCTCAGTTCTTTAGTAAACCCTTCCCCAGAATTCTGGATTTCTTTCTGCATTTTTCAATTTTACAACTTTTTCAATGCAGTGCAGTTCTCGGGTTTTTTTTTTTTTTTTTAAACCCTGTGTGGTATTTACAGTATCTTGATAGCATGTGAATCTATTTCCTATTTTCTATTTTGTGTTTCTCTCTTGGTTTGGGTCAGTTGGTCTTATTTCTTGGCCTGCTTGGCAATTTTTTATGAACTGTGAAGGCAGAACTGTAAAGGCTGGGGATGCTGCCTTTGGCAGGCTGGTGGGCGTTGCAAGGAGTACCTTGACCCAGCTGAGAGTAGACTGTTGACTTTGTTGGGGCAGGTCTGTCCGTCTCCCCACACTCCTGGGGCAGTCTTAGTTGAAAGCCCTGGAGGTTTGCTGGGGCCCCTCTGCCTTGCACGGCCCTGGATGTCATCTCTGTCCTTAGCACTGCAATCCCCAGAAAGATCTCTGCTCAAGTCCCGCCACCCCACTGCTGTTTTCTGCTTGGGTTCTGCTGACCTTGTCCTGCCCACAAGAGGCCTCAGAGCCTGTGAGTGCGTAGAAGGAAAGTTCCATGAAGAATTTTGGCCTCGCTTCTTGGCGGCTCCCTCTTCTTCTCAAACGGAGCTCTCCTCTTGGTTCCCAGCTGCCCTGGCTGCCCCAAGGCCAACTTCCATCCCCCAGCTCAGCCCGAAGCCCGGCTCGGCTTTCAGTTTTCAGTGGGACATCTATCCCAGCTCCAGGAATGCGCAGATGCCCCAGGATGCCCCAGGGAATGCCCTGGGGGACTGACTGCCTTTCCTCTGAGAGCACTTGCTCCTTGATATCTCCAAACCATTTTGTTTGTTTGTTTGTTTTTGGTTTAAATGTGGGTATAAGCTATCCTGCCCTTAGAGTTGATCTCAAATGGGAGTTTTCTTCATAGCCCTATTTTATCCTGGTTAAGAGGCAAACGTGTGCTTATAATTTTGTTGTCAAAGCATATCGGACTGATAATTCTCAAATAAGAAAGGAACAGATCCTCGGTAGCTCTGTAAGGTGGGATGTTTGCCTGTAGAAATTGGTAAGATGTACGATCGTATAGGCCAGTGGGGATGCACTGACTTATGGTCGAAGGTGAAACAGCATGTTAATCTAATTTAGCAATCTCCTGTGTGCATTCCTTTCTGAACAGACTGTATACATCCTTGGTTTTTCTTTTTTTAACATTTTACATATCTATTTATTTGAGAGAGAGAGCAAGTGCGAATGCACGCAAGCAGGGGGAGCAGCAGGCAAAGGGAGAAGCAGTCTCCCTGCTGAGCAGGGAGCCCGATGCAGGACTCGATCTCAAGACCCTGAGGTCCTGACCTGAGCCAAAGGCAGACACTTAACAGCCGCCCCACATCCCTGGTTTTAAACAAGCTCTTTTGTCTCCCTGCTATTCGGTCATTAGCAAATTAAGTACAATTTTGCATGTTTTCTCTATCCGCTTATGTAGGAATATAATTTGTATGGGAATCCAATTTCAAAGTTTGTAGCAAATACCCCTGCCCTACCATTAATAGGATAAGGTGATTACCTCACATCTATGTGGTTCTTCGTGGCGAAGAATTTGGAGTTCTGCTTTATCTTTGTCTCGCCTCCGTTTGTTCCCACGGGAGAGGCGTGGGCTTTAACTGAAGGTGGGAAAGTTGAGGGTTAGGGCGCTCAGCCCACAAAATATCAGACCTGGAAATCTCGTGTTCAGACCCCGTCGACCTACAGATGGGAGAACGGCAGCCTAGAAATACCGACACGGTGGAGGGGAGATTAGATATTAGACTTCCTTTTGCAAAATGTATATTTCTCTCTCGAACTTTTGGATGCCATCTACCGTGCCAGATGGCCTCCCTGTTTCAAAATCGCAAGTGTGAACGACGGTGACACACAGGGACACGTATGTGCTGGTGCTGAGGACCAACACAGGCTTCTGGAATTCAAATGGGATATTTAAAAACCATGTTAATTAGGCCCATCATTCCTTTCCAATACGCACTTTATCCCTCCAACAAAAGTTTATTGGTCACCCTGAGAAGGAGCTCCAGGGGAGAAAGAAGGGTCCTCAGGGATGTCCTTGCGTGTTCCCGGAGTTCTGCCCGGGCCACTCCCCTTGCAGCCGCCTCCTTGTTTGCTAGCTCTGACAGCCCTGGGTCCTCACGCCTGGGACGTCCTCCTTCATTTGGCCTACTTGACTGCCGACCACTCCCCTTCTCACGCAGACCTTCCCGCGGTCCCCACACACGGGGCACAGACGCCTCAAGCATGCGGGAAAACACTGGCATCGTCACCTGACTCTTCTTGAGGAACCCAGCTCTGTCCAATTCCACATCATCAAGGTCAACCTTCAACACGGAGCCAACGTGGCACCCTGAAAACCCATGGACGAGTGGCGGTCCAGGAAATGGCCCTTTTCAGGGCCACGGATACATCTAAGGAGTCACAGGAGACAAACACGTGTGTGGTCATGACAAAGTGCGCCCGTGTGACCCCCAAATGAGGGCTGCAACTGGGGAACTAGAAGAGAAACTTGCCACGGACGTCTGGTGTCCCCGGCAGTGCCCACTCCAACGGCCACACGCAGAGCCCAGCCTGTGTGCACATTCCCATGGGCCTCCCCCTGCCACGCAGGTATAGGGATTCCACCTCTGTGCCCCCGGGGCTGGGGCTGCGCTGGGATGTGGCTCCTACTTCAGCCAGGCCTCCCAGGTCCCAGGATTTGCAGCGAACCCTTCCCATGGAGTGCGCACAAGGGCTGAGGGACGTCACTAAATCTGACCAGCAAGCTTGGGGTAAATCATAATGCTATGAAAGAAGAAGAAAAAAACAACTTTCTATTCCTAATAGACTAGCACGTACTAGAACCACACCTTTATAGCCCGATACCACACCTAAACTGTGATCTGAGCAAGAACTAAACTTAGAAAGTTCAGTGAGCAAATAAACCACAGCTACCAAGCTGACAAAATACATAAACCCCAAATTATTATGTACAAATAAGGAAAAGTGAAGCAAGGATAGCCCCTAAGTTACGTGGGCCAGGACTGCACGCAGGAGAGAAAAAGAAGAAAAGGACATCTGGTGGTATCCTGGTGAGGATTTGACAACAGGCACTCAGAAAAGAAACAAGGATAAAAAATTTTTTTTAAAGACGCAGGAAAGAGAGATGCCAATTTGTCCCTTCACTATTCCAGCCTGGAGCTGCCAGTGTGTGAGCCTGGGCTGAGCCAGGGGCGAAACCCACACGGTTCGGTTCGAGCACGAGAGACACCTGCATATCACGTGCCTCCGACAGGAAGGGTCAGGAGTCATTCTACCAAGCTCATGGCATTTTATGGAAGAATAAAACCTATGTCATGCACACAAGAAAACGAGGAGAGAATTAGACACAAAAGGAACATATTTTAAACGCCTCCTAAAAATCAGTCAAGTCAAGGAAGAATCTGCAAAAGGCACAGAGAGAGGTCCAGCCTTCTGGGGTCAACAGGCAAGGGGGCCACACAGAAGCACCTGGAGACAGACTCTGCCACATGCACGCTCAGAATGCTCCAGAAACTCCGACGGGAACCGAAATAAGATACATCTAAAAACACCAAAAGGATAAAAGCAAACAACAAAAAGCAAAGTAAAAAAACAAAACCGAGAAAGGACCCATAAAACAGGAAGGAGAAAAGTCTCATCGGGTCCTACGATTGTAAGGTAGGGATTTCTGTGTCTACCACAAGCTGAATGTTTTCACTTAAAAGCAAGGAAGAGAAACCGAAAGCAGCAACCCAAAATGCAGCCAGCAAGGAGCACAAGTACAGATCAATGATCAGAAAATCTGAATAGAAAGATGCATTTTAAACAGGGCACCATTTCTATAGAAAACAACTCATCATATTACATAAAGAAATGAATATGGACATTTTGTAATAAAAATGAAATCTAAAATATGATGAAGAAGGAACATTTGAGTCTGTACATATACCAAAGAGCATACCAATGGAATAAATACTTGAAAAAATCCATTTGAAGTCAAAACCAGAAAGTACGGTCCCATCATGTTAAATTGCTTATACACCGTGAGACATTCTAGCTGAGGGTTTACGGCTACAAGGAGACATTATCAATGCAGAGGTCATGCTAATATGGCGAACTGGCACCTTCAGAGAAGAATATTCTTCATATCTGAATATTCAAGGGCTTTTATAAAAGGGACTCAGAGCCTCACAGATGATTTCAGTCAACAGAATGCAAATGCAGGTTGCCAGGGTCCCCTCTTCTGGGACCGCAGGGTGGTGCCCAGGATGCATTTGGCATTCACCCAGCCTGGTGGCCTCAGAACCCAACCAGCCCCAGGCCCGTGGACCCTCCCTCCCCCGCAGCTCCCCTGCCTCCAACACTCCCCTGACCTCTCCACCTGTACACACTGACCCCGAATTTGTGTCGAAAATTTAACTCCGATCTTCTCTGAACTTCCCCATTCTTTCTCTTTATGGAATGAGTATCTTTCCTCCACTTTCAATGTTTATGGCTGTTACGCAAGATTTCACTTTGTATAGTTTTTCCTGGACCACTAAAAACAACTGAACTCCGTTATGGTTTATGTTAGCTACCCATGACTTTATTTTTAGAGTTGTTTAATTGAATAATTGAAAGCTAGTGGACAATTATCCTTTTCGCCCCCAATAATGTAATTGTTATGCTGGTTTCGTGTCTTCCTAGACTTGGGAGAACTTCCAGATAAAATGCGAACAAGTTTTCAATCTTAAAAGCATATCTCGGCGTTTCTATCTTAAAGTGAGCTTGAGTTGAAACAGACGTTCCTTGTATTTAAAAATGTTTTTAGAACAAATCCTAATTGTTTCTGGAGTAATTACCTTTTAGGATGTGTTTTGCTTATGTTTAATTTACTGACCTATCCATATCAGTAAGTGGGATTTTTCTGTAGCTTTCTTACAGAGCTATTTTTTTTAAATTTGGTTGTGGTAGAATTACCCCAATTTTATGAAATGTATTGAGAAACTTTCTCTCCTTTTAAAAGATCATGACCTGAGCTGAAACCAAGAGTAGGATACTTAAGCGACTGAGCCACCTGGGCCGCCCTCTAACTAGAGACATATCATTTGCTTCTTGAAAGCTTGCAAAAACAGTCACCATGAAAACTCTACTGAAACTAAATTATTTAACAATCATTTCCATTTCTCATAAGCTTTTAAGACCATTCCAATATTCTACTTCTCCTTTTGCGGCATTTTTAGTAAACCCAGAAATACTTCACGTCTTTGAGACTTTGATATTTTATTAATTAAATAGTCAATTATGTATTAAACCTTACACTTGTACAATAGATTCTTCAATATTGTAAACTCAGCCCTGCAACTATTATATCCTCTTTGTGTCCCCTAATTTTGTAAGTTAATGCTTTCCATCTTTGTCTTTATCTGACTCATTAGAGGTTGCTCTTTCATTGGTTTGGTCAAGGAAGTTGCTTTCTGAGTTTCAGTTTCTGATCTTGCCTTGGATTCTCTGTGTCGGAGGACAGACTGGGGAGAGAAACCCGGGTGACAGAGTGGCAGGGGAGGGGCGAGAGGCGCTGTCATCCCTCCCAGGCTCAGTGATGGGCATGATTCAACCTTGGGTGGGTTGCTGCCTCAGGGAGGATAAGGCGCAAAATTAAGACAAGAAAAATACATACCTGTTGCTTCAAAATTGCCTTAATTCCCTTTTAGGGATTAGAATAGAGAATCAGATTCCTTTAGATAGTTTCTCCCTGTGCTTCTTGAATGGGACATTTCCCATGTGTGGCTTTAGGAGGATTCCACATTCATGTCTTTAACTGAAGCCTGGGGGTGGGAAGCCACACGTCTGTCTGTCTGTCTGTTACTCTCTCCCTCCTCTCCCCTCTCCTTTCCGATCCAGCTACACTGTTGTATCCAACCATTACAGTGGAAATCTGAACTATGCTATGTACGTGGGAAAAGAATTAAAGAGAACACAGAAATGAAGACAGCGGTGGTTTATTAATATGAAAGAATAATGTTTTCCTCTCTCTTTTGCTCATTTGCTTTTTATTGCTATAACATATGTGCAAATGTTATAAGATGAGGTGGGGGGTGGGGGCTGGCATTGCAGAATGGAGAGAAATATTCAGGAATCTATGTCCTACTTCTATTTGCAATTATTGGACAAATTCCCTCTAAGGAAGAGAGTTCCACTTCCTTAGTTTTGTTTTCTGTTAAGTTAATAAAAGAACAGAACGAATATTAATTATTTCCCCAGTTTATTAAGTTTCATGGCATGTGTAAATCTATTCTTCAATATTTATACACAATCATTTTCTGTGTTAAGTAATTTTTAAAATGGAAAAAAAAAATCCATGTGCAACAGTTAAGCAAGCAGATGGCACTTGGATGCTTATCAAGAAGCTGTCTTCGTCTGCTCGCAGGCATGTAAAATGATATAAAAATATAATTTGTTTTCAGGACAAGTTTAAACAAAGAATAGCAAAACTTTACTTAATTAAACAGAGATTGACTATACCAAATAATCAACATTTTTATTTTAATATTTGTTCATTCTTTTTTAAGGATTATATATATATATATATGACTTAATCTTCCACAAAGTGCCAAGAGCGCACAATGGGGAAGAACAGTCTCTTCAAAAAATGGTGCTGGCAGAACTGGATTTCCACATGCAAATGGAAGAAACTGGACCCCTACCTTACACCATAAACAAAAATCAACTCAAGATGGATCAAAGACTTAAACAGAAGACCTGAAACCATGAAACTCCTAGACGGAAACCTAGAGAAAAAGCTCCTTAACATGGGTCTTGGTGATGATTTCTTGGACATGACACCAAAAGTATGGGGGGAAAAAAAGCAAAAATAAACAAGTGAGACCATATCAAGTTAAAAAGCTTCTACACAGTAAAGGAAACAATCAACAAAATGAAAGGCAACCTACAGAATGGAAGAAATAGTTGCAATATAATCCAATACGGATCAATATCCAAGATACATAAGGAACGTATACGACTCAATAGCGAACACACACACAGACAAATCACCCAAATAAAAAATTGGCAGGGACCTGAATAGGCATTTTGCTGCAGAAGACATCCAGATGGCCAACAGGTACATGAAAAGATGCTCAACATCACTCATCATCAGGGACATGCAAGTCAAAACCACAATGAGATATCAGCTCACACCTGTTAAGATGGCCACTGTTAAACAAACAAAACAAAAAAGGAAAGTGTTGACAAAGACCCGGGTTAAAGGGGTCTCTTATCCACTGTGGGTGGGAATGTAAATTAGGGCAGCCACTGTGGAAAACAGTACGGAGGTTCCCGAAACAATTTAAAGCAGGACTGCTGTATAATCCATCTCCAAGAGATCTCTGCACCCCCATGTTCACAGCAGCATTATTCACAACAGCCAAGATATGGAAACAACCTAAATGTCTGTTGATGGATTAATGGATAAAGAAAACGTGTATATATTACAATTAACTATTACTTAGCCTTAAGATAGAAGGAAATCCTGCCATTTGTGACCACATGGATGCAATGGAAGGATATCCTGCTACATGAAATAAGCCAGACCCAGAAATGCACATACTCCGTGTTCTTTTATATATACAGGACCTCAAAATGTCAAACCGACAGAAACAAAGCAGAACAGTGGTTACCGGGGGCTGGGTGGGGAAATCGGGAGCTGTCAGGCGAAGGACACAAACTCTCAGGTATGAGATCAGTAAGTTCAGGAGACCTAATGGCCAGCCTGGTAACTATAGTTAATCAGAATGTATTGTCTATTTGAAATTTGCTAAGAGAGTAGACCTTAAGTGTTCTCATCAAAAAAAATAAGTAACTACATAATATATAAGGTGATGGATAGCTTTTGAGCTGTTGGAGGGGCCAAACTGAATAAAACAGCCTCAAACATCCAAAAGAAATCAAGAAAGGACAGGAAAACCTAATGTAAATGATGCAGGATGCTGAACCCCACAACAGAACACACGCTCTTTAAGCACAGCCACAACGTGGAGCCCAGATTTGAGGGGAGGGGGAGCAGGTGGGGGGTGGCAGGTGCTTAATCAACATAAGGCTTGTAACCCCCAGTTCCTGGCTCTCTGTGTCCACTCCCCACCCCCCTACACACTAGCAGACACACCACAATGGTGACAAATCAGAATCTGTCCACCTGTGAGTCTGGGGGAAGGCGGAGGACAAAAGAGGATGAATGAGGGAACAAAGGGCTCAGGGAAGACTTTTGAGCACCCACTGTGTGCCAGGAAAACCTGATGTGTCTGCCCGTGTTTTCTCATTCGACTCTCACACCAGCAGTGATGGATGCCGGTGGCAACATCTTTCCTTCTGGTTCCTTCTGGCATCGTCCCTAATTCGGGAAGCGACGGGCATTGAAGCAGAAAGTCCAACTCCAGAGCAAGCTAAGGAATAAATGTGGTTAAATGTGCACCCTCCAAACCTGTCAAAAGGAATTGGGCAGAGGCACCATGAAATGAGCACATCAAAAGCCCCTCGCTGATAAATTTAGACCTTGTGTTTTAAGTTGACTTGGCAGGTTGTGTCATATTCCTTAGATGTGAAAAATAAAGCAACTCTACAACTGTAATTAAGAGACTCGTTTTCAAGCTAATTATGCCGTATTTATGCATACCAAATAAAACTGTGGTGACAGGTGATGATTGAATACAGATACGGACTGTCAGAAAAAGGAGGAGGAGGAAGGGGATCTTAAAATAGGATAAAATGTCAAGGCTCCTGGAAAGGAAAATTCTTCCCCTGACCCCTGTTCTGGAGCTGCTCTCAGTTACACTCACATGGTTCCTTCAAATAGGTATTCAACTGAAGTACTAAATTAAATACAAATTCTGTAAAAAAGCATATCCCAGGATGCACCTTAAGAGTTCCCCTATACTTAGATATGAGTTTGTGGTCTTAAAGGAGTTTTGCATACATTTAGTTATTTTTACAACTCTGTGAGACAGGTGCTATGTTCCCACATTATAGATATGGAAACTGAGGCTTGAAGTTAATACATGACTTGCCCAAACTTGTTAACCACAAAAAGGCAGGCAGAAAAAAATCAAAATCGAGTCTTTTAAATGGAGGGCAAATGGATTTGCCACTGAACCAACCATAACTGTTCCCCATGTGGAAAATTCCCCTGTATTTTCCAATTTCCTTGCACGATACATTGTAGCAGCCTACCATACCCACACACCTGACTCAGCCAGCGCCTCTTAGCATAAAGGTCCTCACCAGTTACTCACATGCCTGAGACGGCCTTCCGTAAGTCATGGCCTACGAAGTGGGTTATTTCCTTTGGATAAGCTTCTAGAAGTACAATCCCTAGGTCACATATTCTGAACTTTTTTTTTAAAGAAGTGTGAAAATGAAGGTGGGGTAAACAGAGGGGGAATAAGCCATGAGAGACTATGGACTCCGGGAAATAAACAGAGGGTTTTAGAGGGGAGAGGGTGGGGGTATGGGCTAGCCTGGTGATGAGTATTAAGAAGGGCATGTATTGCGTGGAGCACTGGGTGTTATACACAAACAATGAATCATGGAACATTATATCAAATCTAAGGATGTACTGTATGGTGACTAACATAACATAATAAAAAAAATAACTAAAAAAATAAAGAAATGTGAGACCTTTATTGTTAAAATTGTAAAACATTGCCAAAAGAAAGTAAAGCCTTTTTTTTTGTATTTTATTTTATTTATTTTTTTAAAATAATGTTATGCTAGTCACCATACAGTACACGAACTTTGGGGACTTCATCAAGATAAAAAGCTTCTGTACAGCAAAGGAAACAGTCAACAAAACAAAGAGGCAACTCGTGGAGTGGGAGAAGATATTTGCAAATGATACTACAGGTAAAGGGCTGGTATCCAAGATCTATAAAGAACTTCTCAAACTCAACACCCAAAAAACAAATAATCAAGTCAAAAACTGGGCAGAAATATGAACAGACACTTTTCCAATGAAGACATATGAATGGCTAACAAACACATGAACTTTTTTAAAAAAAGATTTTATTTACTTATTTTGAGAGAGAGCGTGTGCAAGTGGGGGAAAGGCAGAGGGAGAGGGAGAGAGAGAATCTCAAACAGACCCCCTAATGGAGCCCGACCCTGAGCTCATGACCTGAGACGAAATCAAGAGTCAGACGTCTAAACAACTGAGCCACCCAGGCATCCCCATGACGTTTTTAACACTTGATGTACAGACTGTTGAGTGGTTTTCCAGAAATACTATAGGATTTCGCATTCACTGTACAGAACGAGTGTGTCAGTACAACACTGACGTCTTCTGTTCCTTCTTTCATTCTGAGCCCCCACTATGTGCTACCTGCTGTATAGATGTCAAGGATACAGCCGCGAGAAAACCAGGCAGGATTCCTCTCCTGGGGGAACGGAGCCTCGTGAGAGAGGCAGACACTACACCACCACCTCCAGTAATAAGTAGCTTCCCTTGGTGTGTACTTGCTGTGGCTGGGCACTGTTTACCCACTAACTACACATGAAATAACACAACTCGCATACAGTCCCGCAGATGCTATCACTGCCTCAGTGCAAGAAGGAAGTGGGGTGAAGTGGCTGACTCCGTGCCACGGAGCTAGCAAGGAAAGGGGCATATTTCCCTGCAAACTGTGACTCCTTCCACCGATGGACCCACCACTCAAGTGATGTCACACCAGACAGAGCGTGCTGCACAGGGACACATGCTCTCCTGGTGCATCATTCAGCAAGGGCACTGCCCGCTCCCCGCCCCCCCACTGTGAATGGATTGGATCCACACACTTGTATTTCTCTTGTTATCTATGTCTGTTACCAACTCTTTCATTTTTTGTAGAAAAAATATCATCAACTGTTTCTGGTCCTGTCTCTGAGACTTATTTTACCCATTTGAATTAATAAATAATAAAACAACTTCAGGGGCGCCTGGGTGGCACAGCGGTTAAGCGTCTGCCTTCGGCTCAGGGCGTGATCCTGGTGTTATGGGATCGAGCCCCACATCAAGCTCCTCCACTAGGAGCCTGCTTCTTCCTCTCCCACTCCCCCTGCTTGTGTTCCCTCTCTCGCTGGCTGTCTCTATAAAGAAAAAAATAATAATAAAACAACTTCAACTACATCTTTGCATGATTGAAAACCAATCTCCATGGGAAACTGGAATTCCAGGAAATACTCCCTCCTACAAAGAGGGATGGGTGGAAGGCAGGAATCTTCAGTGGTGGTTGGAACAGGACAGACAAAGGAGGTGAAGACTGAGGGCCCACCACCTCATGGCCCCACGGGGCTTAGAAGGAAGGTGGCCTGGCTCAGGGCTGCCAAGATTCTCACCATTTGTACAGTAAGGCTTAAGATCCAGAATAGAAAGAAGGAATAGCATGAATGCCCCATTAGCTTCTAACTGTTTTATCCATATGCATGTGCGTGTGGACAGGTGTACGGTTTTGCTGTTTCTAAACCATTGCTGTAACACACAGAGCAAGGGGCTCACCTGCCCCTCCATGAATCCTATTCTGTCCTAAGCTGCAGAGAAAACCTCCATCAATCTATGTTGTGTGTGATGCGGCTCCATTGAAACACACACACACACACACACACACACACACACCAATCAAAACAATGTGCTGATTTTAATTTGCTTAATTTTTACATTTAAAGCAGTGCATTGTCATATACTAATACAAAAGCACCTTGCTTTTTTAATTTTTACTTAGTTATCGTGTCTTGTGACTTTCCTCTGTGTCGGCATAAATAGAAACGCCGAATAGCAGTGCATTACATGAGTGTGCCCTAATTCACTCTTCCATTCTTCTGCAGTGCCCACTATTTAGACTGCTTCCACGTTCTTTGTGTTATTAAAAAAAAATTTAATGCATGCATGTGTTCCACTCTTCTTGTATGAATTCCACGAGGGCTTCTCTATCTACCTGGAATAAAAAATGCATGATCGCTGCAAATGGCTTTGCTATGCACATTTGGAATTTTAAAATATAGTGCCAGACTTTTTTCCAGAGCTGCCCTTCGGATTCACGCTCATGCCCACTGTGTGCAACATGGCTTGTCCACATCCTCGCCACCATCTGTTACTCTCATTCCTCAAAGTACTGGGTGAGAGTTTGCTTTCTTCTGTATTGTTTCATGGTTCCCTGAAAATCACCAAGTTTGGACCTTGCTTCATAGAATTTTTTTCGTCAATATTTCCTGTTCTGCACCTGCTCTCTTCTCAATTTTTTTTTATTAATTTATAGTTTAAATCAATTTTTTGTATACACTGTTTTATCATTTCTTCTTGTCTCCCCTTCTTCCTACCCTCTTCTCTCTCTGTCTCTTTCTTTCCCTGTGTGTGTGTGTGTGTGTGTCGTGTGTGTGTGTGTGTGTGTGTGTATGCACATATATATGTGTGGCGGATGTGTAATTTCCATAAGTCTGATTATAAAATGCATGCTATTTTCTACAGTCACTCCTTTTTTTTTTTAAAGAAATCATTTAGGGGTCCCTGGGTGGCTCAGTCAGTTAAGCATCAGACTCTTGATTTCAGTTCAGGTCATAATCTCAGGTTTGTGAGATTGAGCCCTGCACAGCACAGAGCCTGCTTGAGAGTCTCTCTCCCTCTCCCTCTTCCCCTTCCTCCTCACTCTAAAAAATAAATAAACAAACAAATAAATGAAACAATTTATTTGTTTTGATTTTTACTGCTTCCTTAATCCAAATCCCCTGCCCCACGTGTGTGCAAACCAATGGCATTACACCCTAGTGTGCTTCCTTCCATAATATCCCATTCTCATGTCATTTAGGGACAGAATGAATAAAAACACACAGAGGTTTCATTTTGTTTTGTTTAATGTTTCTCTTAGGGAAAACTACTTTTCTGTCTCTTGTTTTTCTACCTAGAGTCACATCCTTGAAACCCCATCAAACAGCTCATCTATAACTAAGTTGTCCCCTTAAGTCCCTGTATACAGCTCATGAATGCGTGCAGTGGACTGTGTTCAGCCAACCCACTGTTGATGAGTACGCACCATAATTCCATACTTTCTCTTACTACAGGCAGTGCTGTAGTAAAAAGGAAACCCGTGGGATACACTTTCACCTGCCGTGGGTCTCCCTGTGCAGTGGTCCCCAAAACCAAACTGCTGGGTTGAAAGGTACATTTGATTTCAGTTTTCGGCAATAATGCTTCACTGTTCACCCAAAGGTGGTGAAAAGTCTCATGAAGACACTGACAACAGATATTATCACTCATCTTAAATTTACTAGTAAAATTTTGCTGTGAATGGAGAGTGTATTCCTTTATACCTTTCTTTCTTTTTAAAAAAGATTTCTTTATTTATTTCAGAGAAAAGGAGAGCACGTGAGCAGGGGGAGGGGCAGAGGAGTGGCGGGGAGAAGCAGACTCCGTGCTGGTGTGGAGCCTGATACCAGGCTCGATCTCACGGCCCTGAGATCATGACCTGAGTTGAAATCAAGAGTCGGACACTCAACCGACTGAGCCACCCAGGCGCCCCTCCCTTTATTTATTTCTAATTACTTGTTTGAGGTCCATTCTGGAATGCTCCTTTATCTCTGCATTCTTAGGGGTAAGTTCTCCAATGTGTTGGATCCATGGGATACTTTCCATGGCTCTGTAGCTTTTTTGTATTTTTCCTCATTTTTGATTATCAACTCATTTTCCAAAGGATTTTCTTCTAAGAGGGTCTGACACACTCCAGAGCGGTTTCACAGGTGCTTTGCTTGGACCTTCTGGAATTCACCTGTCACTAATCAGTTTTCTGAAAGTTTCTGAATTAGATCCCCACGAAGATCAGTGTAAAATGAGACAACATTCCTCTCCGGTGAGGGACTCGATTGTACTCATGACTCATTATGTATGGTGCATCTTCCCCCAGGTTAATGGGGGAAATTTTCTGTCATCTACCTGTGGTAATGTCATGGCTTCCCTGCTCCTTCTCCCAGAGGGGAACATATTTTGCCCTCCCTTGTGCACAAGGCACGTGCAGCCTCAGCTCACTTGTGCAGGTATGAGAACCTCAACCCTCAAGGCAAGACCTGTCCATTATTACCCAAGTAACTATCAGCACTATCACCCATCATTTACTCATCTTTTAAATTTTGTTTAAAATATTTTATTTGTTTATTTATTTTAGAGAGAGAGTGAGCACGTGTGTCTGTGAGTGGGGTGAGGGGCAGAGGGAGTGGGAGAGAATCTCAAGCAGACTCCCCGCTGAGCTCGGAGCCTGATGTGGGGCTCGAACTCATGACCTTCTGATCACGACCTGAGCCAAAATCAAGAGTCAGACTCTCAATCCACCAAGTCACCCAGGTGTCCTTATCATTTAGTCATCTGTATACATTTTTAGTTTTATATACAGTAAAAAATATAACTCTTACAAGCTGGATGGCTATTTACAAATGTACATACTTGTGTGGCTACGACCCGGTCACCAAGAGAAAATTTCCGCAAAAAGCTTCCTCATGCTCCTCACTAGCTTGAACTTCAAATACGGGAAATCACATGGTATGCACTCTTTTGCTCAAGGCTTCCTGTCCTCAGAATAATATTTCTGAGATTCAACCATGATTTGCACAAAAGAAGTAGTTCATTCCTTTTGACATCTGAGTGGTTCTGTGCTGTGGGAATTTATCATAGCTTGTTAATCCATCCTCCTCTTGATGGACACCGAGGCTGTTTCGAGTTTTGCGCTCTTCTGACCAAAACACATATGTACATGTTGGTAAATGTCTTGGGGGACAGGTGTGATTGTTCTTCTTGGCTGTGTCTCCAGGAGTACAAGTGCTCGGCGGGGGGAGGCGCAGGCGTACGTTTGCCAAGTCAGGACAGCTCCCGGGGCTGCCCATCCTCGCTGTCACTTGCCATTGGCAGGCTTTTTAATTTTAACCATTCTGGTGAGGGACGTACCCATTTTTAGGACTCTTATTCCAATTACTTCAACTGAAGTAGATCGAAATAAGGATTTAAAATTTTGCAAACTGAGCGGGGTGCCTGCTGGCTTGGCTGGTTGAGGGTCTGACTCTTGGTTTCAGCTTGGTCATGATCTTAAGGCTGTGAGATCGAGCCCTGCATCAGGCTCTGTGCTGAGCGTGAAGCCTGCTTAAGATTCTCCCTCTCCCTCTCCATGTCACCGATCACTCTCTCCAAAACAAAAAAAAACATAAAACTAATTTTTTTTTCCAGAGCAATATGTACACATCTAAGCTACTTAAAGCTTAGAAAGCCTGTGATACAGTGATTGTAGCACCTTATTTTGTAGTATGTGAGACCATTTTTTTTCCTGCCTGTAATTTTCCTACCCTGACGTGGGCCTTGATTTTTAAAATCCTTCATCTATTGCACTCCTGCTTCTCCACCTGGAGAGGGGAGCGCCCCCTTTCAGCCCTGCTCAGTATTACTTCCCACCATTCTTCCTTGGAGCCTGGGTGAAGGAGTTTCTCCATCCGCTGCGAACTTCGTAGGTGCTTAACCTACAGCAGTTACCACGTAGAACAGAATAGTCAATGTCCGCCTCTTCTCCCAAACTACAGGATGCCATGTGTTCCTCAAATTTATGCCCTCAGACTCCTGCAGGGCTTAACCGCGTGGCTAGTACTCCATGGACAGTTATGGAGAAGTTGTGTGAACATGTAAACAGACCTTCATTTGTAGCATTTCCAGAAACTCACAATTCAGAAAGATCGACAACCACCTATGTTTTCTTAAACTGTAGCTTATCCCTCTGAAAATTATATTCTAGAATACCCTACATATATTTGAGGCAAGAACATTTCCTGCTATGTAACTGTCTTTCTTACCTTCCTACATGAGAGCATTTTTTTTCAAGATTTTGTTTATTTACGGGAGAGAGAGAGAGCAAGCAAGAGAGCACAGCAGGGGAGCGGCAGAGGGAGAGGGAGAAGCAGACGCCCTGCTGAGCAGGGAGCCCAGTGTGGCGCTCGATCCCAGGACCCTGGGATCATGACCTGAGCCGAAGGCAGACGCTTCACTGACTGACCCACCCAGGCGCCCCTACATGAGAGCATTTTAATGGTTCATGTGAATGTTAGGAAAATTGTTGGTAAGTATATGATACTCCACATGTGGGAACATTTATACATGTTTCTTTTCTCTCCTTTCTCTCCTGGTTGGTTCGCATATTTTTATGAAATATAACCATAAGCCCTGACCAGGCACGGTGACCTGACCAGGCACGGTGACCTGACCTAGATGTGCTTCACCTCTCCAGGACCACATGTGTGTGTCCCCATCAGCTGGCTTATGATCAGAGAAATGAACCACCCATAGATATTTAGAAATTCATACAAAATTCACATGGTTAAAGAGGACCAAACCTGGTGTCTGCCTTAAAACAGTGAAAAAATAAATAAAAGTAAATAAATAAAACAATAAATAAAAATAAATAAAAAGTAAGTAAATAAATAAAAAGTAAATAAAATAAAAAGTAAATAAAGATAGATAAAAAATAACAAAAAAATAAATAAAAAGTAAAATAAAACAGTATGCCTCCTGCTAACTGAACCTAATCTTTCCCTGAGCTCTAGGGAGACAGACTCATTAATGTTAGTTACCTCAAGAGACAAAAACACCATTACTGCAGGGAAAATGGATTATCAACGGAGTCTTTCTCACCAAGATGTAATTTTCCTTAAAAAAAAAAATTCATGCTTTTGGGGACAGTGGGCACCTGGAAAGAGTCCACTCTTCCTACAGGTGTCTGGGAGGAGCATTCCCACCCCTTGTGCGTGGCAGACTGACAGGTGTACCTTAGGGCCAGGGCTCTCTGGGTCTTCAGTCCCAGGTCTCTTCCAGAGCCAGAGCTCAGAAAAGCGAGCTCCTCAGGCTCCCACATTCCTCTGGCACAGCACAGAACCATGACCTCCACAGAGCCTTTGGGCAGCCTTTCATCCCTTCATTTGTAACAAGCGAGTGGTGTGTGTCAGCTCATGGGGCATCATTTATTTAGTGTGGTCCACCACTTGCTAACCTCGTTCGTACGTGTGGTTGTAGAGCAGGACCCCCGGGTCATCCTGACGTGCCTTCCACCACGCCGCTCTCAGTATGCTCCCGTCTGGGCTCAGGAGCACAGTCTGGCACTAAATGAATTCATGAGAACACAGCTTTCCTCGCTTTCTCCTTGCTCCTCCTTTGCAGCAATCTTCAGGAGTGAAAAATCTTCAAATATATATTGTGGTGATACTTTGGTCACTAGAATTTCTCTGTGGAATCATTAAGGGGTGTGGACAAATCAAGTCTAACTCTCTGCACAGCAGGTTGGCTGAAGTGGAAGATATTTCTCACACTCTCATCTGTATACATTGGACTCTAGAGAGACTGCCCTGGAATATTTGCAGGACCACTGGGTGTTGTCATTTAAATTTCATGAGCCATCTGTCTCTTGACTGAGTTACAGGATAATGAATGTAATCAGTTCTGGATGATCCCTGCCCCGGTTGAAAGTCTCACTTATGATTCTCTTCGCAAGAAGAGGCCACAGAAGGGCTTCCGAATCTCTTGTCCCTCAGAGAGAAGAGGCTTTGCTTCACTGCCGCTGCTTACTGGAACCACCTTAGGCATGCCCCCCACCTTCTGTCCAAGTTGAAAGGAAGCAAATGTGGATCCAATCCAACAACACAGAGACCCACAGAACATAATGCAGAGCTGCTCTGCTCAGAACTCCAGCTACAAGGCGGTGATTACAGCCCTCAAATGAAGCAGCTGCTCACATCTACTCCCTCCTTCTAACAAATGGGGAAATAGCAACTCTCCATCATCCTACAAAGGAGGCACCTGACCACCCCTCTGTGATGAGACTTTACGTCTCCTTTCAGGAAGAACTGGAGTCTGTTTCTCCAACTTTGGGGCCAGGACATAGCTGTGTGACCTTCTCTGGTCTGTGGAACATCAGCAAATCTAACATAAGTAGACTTGCAAAGGGCTTGCACACTGAGCTGAACCTCTCACTCCTTCTGCAGCCCCGAGGCCACCAGGGAACAGCCCTGAGCTGCTGTGTGGCATTAACATAAGGACTGGGCCATTGGCAGAGGCTGGATGAGTAGTGTGGACACTGCTTGTCAAGGCAGGTGAAACGACAGCCAGTGTCAGGTGATGGTGACATGACTGGCATGTGTGACATTAGGGAAGCTCGACAAGAACACATGCACCTCATTTGCTTTGGGATGTACCTGAGAGTTGGGTGCTCTCCCAGCTGTCTGGCAAGGGACTAATATGGGGCAGGGGAGGGATGAATCTGAAAAGGAACTATTTAGCTTATTAGCAGAATGGACAGGAAATCTGGGGAGCCAGAAATTTCTGGGTTGAAAAATAAAAGTTTCCCTTTTCTCAAACTGCCAACTAGAGAAAGACTCTAGGAAGAAGGAAGAAATAGCCTTGGGAAACACAAAGAGCAAGGTCTTTTAAAACTAAGACCAGAAAGATTTCAGGGGGTTCTCAGTGGAGTCTCTCAACTAGTCAAAATGGCTGCCAAGAATCATGAAGTCATCACCAACAACATCATGAAATGCCACCCAGTGCAGAGGGCTACCAGGATGTGGAAACCATTGGGGTACTGGGTGAGAATCTGGGGGGGAGGGGGGCTGGGAAGCAGTGGGTGAGGAAATTGAGTGCTGAAAGTTTAAGTAACTTATCAAAGATTACCAAATGGATGGAAGAGAATCCATGACTTGATCCCAGGTAATCTGAGTACAGGCACAGCTCTGATCACAACCCATCAAGATGCTTCCAACTTGCCCATGGCTCCTCTTCCAGAATAGTTCCCTCATCTTTAACTCCATGTTCTTATAAAATCATTATACAAAATTACATTTCTACATGACAGATTTCAGTTGGAAAACATGACACAAACCATGTACCATTTACAATTATTTACAACAGACAATGAGAGCTTTAAGAATAAATAGAGTGGTGTCAGCAAAATGGCAGAGCAGGCAGCATCACACTCCCATCCCACAGAAATGCTGAGAAACAAGCAGGAACTGTCAGAAACAACTCTGACAGAACTGTGGAAGACTGCCAAAGGTCTATAGCAACCAAGTGAATTCTGAAGCAAGAAAAAGGCAAGGGAAAAATGGAAGGAAAGCACTTCCCCTCTCCTTATGGGCTCCCCTTGAAGACTGCAGGCTCCCCTCCCCAGTGGGAACTTGGCCCTGGTTGTGGGGGAAGGAGCGTATCTGCAAATCATTGTGTACGTGTGTTTGAAGCTGCCTGTGGCTACCTGCAGGACCCTCACAAAGTCTCTGCTTCTCCTAGCTCACACCCCGCTCACTCAGGGTGGGAAAACCCCACAAAGAGCTTGGGAACCATGTACAGTGACAAACAGCTGCAGCCACCTGGGTTGCTGACATATGCAACACCCCACCCCCTTCCTCCAGTGAAGGAGGAGAAGCCCAGGGTAAATTTATTTGGGGTGTGGGAGCATTCAAAAGTGCTCGCGCACATTGGGCAGGGGGAAGATCTAGCAAACCATGAATGCACCCAAAGCAAGACGCATGGTCAGAAAACTCCTGAAAAGACCCTAAGCTTTCATCTCAGGTGACTGATTCCTACACTCGGAAGAAGACTTGAGAAGCACGGAGCGGGGGCCAGGCATAGACACAGTCAATCTGCAGAGACCAAGACTTTTCTCCTTTTACATTTCTCTCTCTTCCCTGACATTCAAGGACATCTCTGCCAAAACATGAGCTAAATGATTGCTAAGGAACAGAGACATCAGTGACACAATGACAAGGAACACATCCTCTGCAAAAACAGTTGAGAAAAATCACTATACAAACTGATTATGACAGACATTGACACAACACTCAAACCAACATGCTAGTGCAAGCAGGAGAATATGTTCTCTGGTTTTATCTCATTATCGTAATCAAATCTCCAGTTATTCAAAATAAATTAATGAAAAATATGAAAACACAACATACCAGAATTTATGGGATGCAGTGAAAGCAGTGCTAAGAAGGAAATTTATAGCTGTAAATTATAAAAGAAGGAAAATCTTGTATCAGTCACCAAACTTATACCTTAAAGAACTAGGCAAAAAGAGTACATGAAACCCAATGCTAACAGGAGGAAAGAAATGATGAAGATTAAAGCCAAGATAAACAAAACAGAGAACAGAAAAACAATTGAGAGAGTGAACAAAACCAAGAGTTGATTCTTTGTAAAAATGAATATTATTGACAAAGTTTAGCTAAAGAGGCAAAAAAAAAAAAAAAAAAAAAGAGAGAGAGAGAGACAGAGAGAAGACACAGAAACTAAAGTCAGAAATAAAAGTGGGAACCTACAGAGATAAGAAGGATTAGAAGAGTTTACCATGAATAGTGTGCTCCCTAAATCAGATGAAATGCACAAATTCCTAGAAACATACAAACTACCTAAGCTGACTTGAAAATAAGTAGAAAATCTCAAAAGACCTATAACATGTAAAGATATTGACTCAGTGATCAAAACCCTTCCAAGAAAGAAAAGTTCAAGACCCAACAGCTTCGCATTTAAAGAATAATTTGTGCAAATCTGTGTCAAATTCTTCTGTATAATACAAAAGGAAAAACAACTTCCAAATCCCTTCTAAGAGGCTACTGTTGTCCTGATGCCAAAGCTGGGTACTAAAAGAAAATATAGACAAATATTCCTAAAGAATATAAATATGAAAATTCTCAATGAATTATTATCAAACCAACTGCAGTAGCATATTAAAGTGTTATACATTGTGACCAAGTCAGATTTATCCCCAAAACACAGGGTGGTTACACATACAAAAACCAATCCGTGTGATACTGATTACATTAACAATTGGGGGGTAGGAACACACGTGATCATCTGGATGCAGAAAAGCATTTAGCGAAATCCAACAATGATTCACCACAAAAAACCATCAATTAGCGAGGAATAGAAGGCAACAGCCTCAACATGAAAAATGGCTTTTATGAAAAACCCACTGCTAACATTACCCTCAATTGTGAAAGACGGAAAGCTTTCTCCCTAAAATGGGAAGAAGACAAAGATGTCTGCTCTTACCACACTATTCAACATTGCATTGGAAGTCCTAGCCAGAGCAATTCAGCAAGAAAAAAGAAATAAAGATATTCAAACTGAAAAGACAGAAGTAAAATTATCTCCATTTTCAAAAAACATGACCCTGTATATAGGAAATCCCAAAGAATCCATAAGAAGAAGCTACTAGAACCAATAACTGAACTCAGCAAAGATGCAGGTTACTAAATCAAAACGCAAAAATCAGTAGTGTTTCTACTGAATGATCTGGAAAGACACTTAAGAGAGCAATTCCATTTATAAGAGCATCAGAAAGAATACAATATCTAGGAATGAATTTAACCAAGGAGATGAAAAACATGTACACTGGAAACTGTAAAACATTGCTGAAAGAAATTAAAGACCATGCAGATAAATAGAAAAAAAAAAAAATCCCATGTCCATGGCTTGGAAGACTTACTGTTGTTAAGAAGTCAATTTTGTTCAAGGGAACCTACAGACTCAACCCAATCCATATCAAAAACTCAAACACGCTTTCTTTTTTTTTTCTTTTTTTTCTTTTTTAAAGATTTTATTTATTTATTTGACAGAGATAGAGACAGCCAGCGAGAGAGGAAACACAAGCAGGGGGAGTGGGAGAGGAAGAAGCAGACTCATAGCGGAAGAGCCTGATGTGGGGCTCGATCCCAGAACGCCGGGATCACGCCCTGAGCCGAAGGCAGACGCTTAACCACTGTGCCACCCAGGCGCCCCACGCTTTCTTATTTAAATAGAAAAGCCAATTATTAAATTCCTAGGGAATTGCAAGGGGCCCCAGAGAGCCAAATAATCTTTGAATAAGGAAAATTTGGGAGGGTGCACACGTTGCAATTTCAGAACTTATATGCTAAAAGCTGTAATAGTCAAAAGTGTGGCGTATAAAACACAATGAGACAAAACTGAGAGTTCAAGAATAAAAGCAAACAGTGACTTGAAATCACAATAAGATACAACCTTACGACTGTCAGAGTGGTTAGTAAGGAAAAGACAAGAAATAAATGTTGGTAAGGATGTGGAGAAAAAAGAAGTCTCATGCATTTTTGGTGGGGATGCAAACTGGTGCAGCCACTGGGGAAAACAGTATGGAGGGTCCTCAAAAAATTAGAAATAGAAATGCCATAGGATCCAGTAATTCCACTACCAGGTATTTACCCAAAGAAAATGAAAACATGAATGTGAAAAATATATGCACCCCTATGTTTATCATAGCATTATTTACAACAGCCAAGATATGGATGCAACCCAAGTATGCAATGATAGATGAATGGATAAAGAAGATGGGGTGTATATACACGATGGAATGTCACTCAACCAGAAACAAGATGAGATCTTGTCATTTTCAACAACATGGATGGAGCTGGAGATTATGGTGCTAAGTGAAGTAAGTCAGCAGAGAAAGACCAATGTCATATGATCTTACTTACATGTGGAATCTCAAAAACAAAACAAACGCACAAACAAAAAGCTGAAACAGACCCATAAATACAGAGGATAAACTTAAGATTGCCAGAGGGGAGACAGGTGGGGGGATGGACAAAATGGGTGAAGGGGAACGGGAAGTACAGGCTTATAGTTATGGAATGAAGAAGTCACAGGGATAAAGTGACAGAATAGGGACTAAGTCAAGGGCATTATAATACTGTTGTATGGTGAAAGATAATCGTTGCTACACTTCTGTTGAACACAGTGTAACATACAGACTTGTTGAATCACTGTGTTGTACACTTGAAACTAATGTAACATTGTGGGTCAACTCTACCTCAATATAAAAATGGAAAGGAAAACAATAAATTCAAATAAACCAATCTATAGCTAATTGATTTTTTTAAAAAGATTTATTTATTTATTTTAGAGAGAGAGAGAGCACACACGAGTTGGGGGAGGGGCAGCGGGAAAGGGAGAATCTCAAGCAGACTCCCAGCTGAGCACAGAGCCCAATGCGGGCCCTGAGATCACGACCTAAGGTGAAATCAAGAGCCGGCTGCTTAATTGGCTGAGGCACCCAGGTGCCCCCAATAGCTAACTGGTTTTTAACAAGAGCACTGAATCAATTCAATAGCAAAGAATAGTGTCCTCAAAAAATGTCACCAGGATAAGTAGACAACCATATGCAAAAAATGAAGCAGGACCCCTACTTCACACAATATACAAAAAATTAACTCAAAATGGATCTTTGACCTAAATATAAGAACTAAAACCAAAAAATTCACAGAAAACAAAGGTGTACATCTTCCAACCCAAGATTTGGCAATAGTTTCTTAGATATGACAGCAACGCCTCAGCAACAAAAGAAAAATTAAGGCAGGATTTCATCAAAATTAAAAACTTCTATGATATCAAAGGACATTTTTTTGAAGACAGTGAAAAGACAGTCTGCAAAACGAGAGAAAATGCTTGCAAATCATTGATCTGATAAAGGCTTAATATGCAGAATAAAAATTACCCCTACAACTCAACCACGAAAAGACAACCAACCAATTTTTAAAACATGGGCAGAGGACCTGAATAGTCATGTCTGCAAGGAGAATGGCCAAGAAGCACCTGAAAACATGCTCAACATCCTTAGTCATTAGGTAAATGCAAGTCAAAACTACAAGGAGATACTAATTCACACCTGCTAGTTGGGCTGTAATTTTTTTTTAATGGAAAATAACAAGTGTTAGATAGAATATAGAGAAATGCGAACACCTGTAAAGTGGAAATTTGTCCGTTGCTGGTGGGAATGTAAACGGTGTAACTGCTGTGAAAAAGTGTGATGATTCCTCAAAATGTTAAACATAAAGTTCCTGTATTGTTTTGCTGGGACTGATGTACAGATCACCACAGATGGGGTGCCCTAAACAACCGACATTTCCTCATAGCTTTTGAGGCAGAAAGTCCAAGATCGAAAAGTGTTGGCAGGTTTGGTTTTTCCAGAAGCTTCTCTCCTCAGTTTGCGATGTCTGCCTTCTCGCTATGTCCTCACATATGAATTTGGCAGGTACACTGTTCAGTCCATAGCAGTTACCATAGGACAATTCCACCCGACAGGAGGGAGTCAGAAAGATACTTGTTCATGCCAGTGTCCACTTATTCCCAATACCCACAGGTGGAAATTACCCACGTGCCCATGAACAGATGAATGGATAAACAAAATGTAGCATACACATACAATGGAGTATTGCGCACCCATAAAAAAGAACAAGTCTCCATCCATACTACAAGATGAACGAACCTTGGAAACATACTAAATTTAAGACGTGAGACACAGAAGGACAAATATTGTCCTCTCCACTCACAGGAAATAAGTAGAACTTGCAAATTCAGAAAGACAGACGTTTGATTAGAATTGACCAGGGTCTTGGAGAAGAGAAAAATGAGAGTTATTACTTAAGGAGTACATCGTTTCTGTTTGGGATGAAGGAAATGTTTTGGAAATAGACAGTAATGATAGTCACACAATACTGTGAATGTAAAATGACACTAAATTGTACACTTAAAAAATGGTCAGTCCTGGACACGCACAGCATAATGATTATAGACAAAAATACCGTATTATAAACTTCAAAGTTGCTAAGAGACTAAATCATAATTGCCCCCACAAAAAAAAAGAAACTATAATTATGTCATGCATAGAGATGCTAGCAAACGCTGTAGTGGTGATCATAGTGCAATGTATAAATATCTCAAGTCAATACATTGTGTGCTTTCATCTTCCACATTTATATCAATTATATCACACAAAAGTTTAGTAAATGTGTTAAAATGGCAAAATTTTATCTCATATGCATTTTATCATAACAAAAAAATCTTTTAAAAAATAGCAAAGTGGCATAAAACTCTTCTATGTATAAAATTATGAAACTTTAAAAAAGCCATTAAAGAATAATGGATGGACGGGTTTATACACACACACACATATGATTTATAGATAATGATCTCTATATATGATCTATAAATAGAAAGACCCAATAAGGTGAAGTTCTTAATTTTCCCCAACCTGACTCACACACTCAATGCAATTATAGTGAAAATCTCAACAGAGTGTGCGTGCGTGTGTGTGTTTTAAGACACTGCAAAGACATTTGTAAGGAGGAACAAAGGGAGGGAACAGTCAAGATCATCTTGAATGATGTCTCGCCAATTGTCAAGACTAGTGTTAAGTCTGTAGTAATTGAGAAAGCAGAGTCTTGACATAGCAACAGACACATATGTTAGCGCAACAGAATCAAAGCCCAGTGTTGACCCACGCATTTGTAGGCAGAAGCAGCACTGAGGGTTCCCATTTTTTGCTCTAGGAACAAGTATTATCCGTGTGAAGAACAATAACAAAAAGAAGTCAGATCCCAACCTCATACCATACAAGAAAATTAATTTCATTTCCATTAAAATTTTAAATGTGATAAGCAAAACTTGAAAATATTTCAAACTGTAAGAAAACTATATGTAGGAGCATTCTGGTTATGGGAGAGGAGGATAGGATTTTAAAGCCAGACCCCAAATCATGAAAGATAATATAGGTATTTCAATTCATCAAAAGATACCACAGAGAAAGTGGACAGAAGAGCCAAACATCCTGGTAACTCAAGATTTTTGCAACCTCCAGAACTGTTAGAGAAGATAGAAGAACTCTTAAAAATAATTTTGGTGTTTTTGAGTAAAGTTGAAAAATTTTTTAAATACAAATACTTTATTTTTAAGGGTCCTGGGATCGAGCCCCACATCAGGCTCTCTGCTCAATGGGGACTCTGCTTTTTCCTCTCTCTGTCCCTCCTCTCCCCTGCTCGTGCTCTCTCTTACTCGCTCTCTCAAATAAATAAATAAATAAATTTTTTTAAAAAAACGTGATTCTCTTCCTCCCAGAAGAACAACAACCAAGCTTTCAGTAGTGGTTTTAGTTCTTCCTTAAGATTTGTGGATAGTGGGTTCCTACACCTTATTTTAGCCTTTGTATCATTTTCACATGGTATACATTCCTTCCTATCGATGAAGTACTTCATGTTATTTTTGACAAAGGAAGATCAAGAGAGCGTTTCCCTGGGATAGGAAGGGCCTGCATTAGATGATGACTGGTTTGGCTCTCCTTCACTTGGGCACCCCTGGACGGTTTCCAAATCTTTAAAATGGGAACAAATTCATCCCAACTCCCTGCTTCACAGGGTACGATAAAGGTCAGAAATTACATGTGTGGATACATTTCAAAAACTCTACATCATATAGAAATTTTAATGATAACTTCATTGTTATTTATTTACTGGTTTATGAATCTCCCATCTCCTTTCTGCCCTCCCTATCCTGCAAAACACCCTCCCCTGAATCTAAGCTCCAGGAGAAAAGGAAACTTCTCTGTCTCGTGTATTAATCTACTCCCTGTGTCTACAACGGTAGGATCTCAACAAATAGTTGCTGATTATATTGTATGAATAAATGAATCAATCAACTTTCCTTTTTCTAAAGCTTTATTTATTTTAGAGAAAGAGATAGAGAGTGCATGTGTGTGCATAGGGGAGGGGCAGAGGGAGAAAGAATCTTAAACAGACTCTGCTCTGAGCATGGAGCCCGATGTGAGGCTCAATCTCATGACCCTGAGATCACAACCTGAACCAAGAGTCAGGACACTTAACCAACTGTACCACCCAGGTGCCCCAAATCAACTCTCCTTTTGTTCTTAAAAACAAGAAGACTGCAAATCATATCAGTGCCAGGTAACTTACTGATAAGGAAGGTTCTCTGCATGTGGTCTATGTTTCTGAGCCCACTGGGTGCTCTCATTGGCTCCCTGAGAATCAACAAGAATCAACAAGGGGCTCCCCCAAGAGGCAGTCCCTTAGCCAGGGAGCCCTTGAATTTTCTGCTGTGCCCCAAAAGATGTTGTTAGCACATGTGTTGGTAATTAATTTCTCTTTCATCAAATAAATCCAGACCATGGATAGCCACTGTTTCAAGTGTGGACTGCCTGTGGAGATCAAAGGGGTGCCCTGCCGCATAAGGAAGGGGAGCTGGAAGGTTCTGGAAGGCCTGTGTGGTCTCCCCTCTGCTTGGTGCACAATGGCCACAAGCCTGTGGAGACACCAGAACTGAGACATCCGCAGCTCGGCCTCCACAGACCCTGGAGCAGACCCCAGGCTGAGGGGAAGTAAGGGAAACCGGGTCTCCACCTGTGTGACCATGGCTGGCCTCTCAGCAGAGTGGTGTTTGTGGGGACAGAAGGGTTCCGGCCTCTCCACCCAAACCAGAGGTCAGCACCGCGCAGTGAGGTCACGCATGTAAGCTAATGAAGCAAAGGCTCGGCAGCTCCCTGCGGGGCTGAGTTCCCCCAAGCTGTGGGCACCATCTGTCTTCTGTCCCCTCACTCTGTCCCTGTCACCAAGTCCCCTGTCACTTGGGGAGGCAGGGAGCCAGCAGCGAGCTGGCCCCAGGGAGCTGGTTCTGGCCGATTCACCGCTCCCCATCCGCCAGCACAGAGCCCCGGAGAGGACAGTGGAGAAAGGCCACGCTCTCCGGTGGCACTGAGCAGGGACTCGTGTCCCCACTCATAGCAACAGGGTCCCCCCTCAGGCCTCAGGCCCTCCCCCACTGTCTGCTCTCACTGTCCTAACTAATCCTTGCTCCCCTCTCCCCTAGACGTCCCTCCTCCTGCCCTCGGAACCCACGAGGCCGCATCCTCCCAAAAGTCCGCTCTGGGAGAGTCAAAGTCTGGCGGGTCAGCAGCGGCCAGGTCCCGGTCCAGCACATGCACCCAAGCCTGGGCCATCCAGAGCCGACCAAGTCTGGGCTGCCAGGGGCGGGAAGGAGCACCAAATGTCACTAAGAAGGAAAGTGTGCTGTGAATTCACTGTGACCCAGTGTTTTCTTCGGCCACTGATTGCACCACACCCACATTTCAAAGGTGATGACACGCGAAACAGAAAGCGGAGCCTTTTAGGAGCCATGAAACATGCTCGTCGCAGTACCTGTCAAGAACTTAACGTGAGCAGCCTCTCGCCGTCCCATTTGTTCTTACTTCACACTAGACGGAGAAACATTCATTTCTCCCATTTAAAATGTGGAGGCGGAGAAGTCCTGGTCCATCCCAAACAGACACGGCGCTCCTTGCATCTCCACCATACTTCCTATTTCTCTCTCTTTTTAAAAAATGTATTTATTTTAGAGATCGAGAAAGAGAGAGCGAGCAGGGGGAGGGGCAGAGGGAGAGGGAAAGAGAGAAATCCTCAAGAGGACTCTGCTGAGCGCTGAGCCCCACGTGGGACTCCATCTCGACCCTGAGATAGCGACCTGAACCGAAACCAAGAGTGGGACGCTTAACCGACTGAGCCACCCAGATGCCCCCACAGATCTCTTCTGATGGAGAAGAGTATTCTCCCCCACCCCCAACCAGGCAGTGCCAGTGCCTGCCCTGGCCAGATGCCTTCAGCTTTGTCCTCTGAGCACATGTGGACAGTAACAGCGACCTCAGCAGGTGTGGTAGCGAACCCCACGATGTATCTGAGCATTTAGCTGGCTCCAGGTGTGGGCAGGGTAACAACAGGGAGGTAGAGAATAAGCCCGCCGTCACCTGTAAGGGGCTCCGCCTCTCGGGACCGTGCTCCCGCTTCTGACAGAGGTCAGAGCAGACACCACAGCCATCGCCAATGACCCCTGCCCCTCGGCCTGTGAGCCCATCAAGGCTGGATCCAGCAAGGTTTGGGCCAAGGTTGAGGTCCCAGGGCTTTTGCTTCTGTCCTTTGTTGCTGTTGTGTTTCATGCGTGGGGCGAGGAGGAAGAGGAAGAGGGTTGGGGCAGATGTGTGGTCATGAAGGGCTGTAGTTTTATGGAAGCTGATGACCCCCTGCTTATTCTCATCATCACCCCCTGTTCCCAGCCCCCTACCGGATTCTGATTCCGGGGATTCGCGGACCGCGGTTTATCTGAGCCTGCAGTTCAAGCATGCCGCCGCCAGATGGCACTGCCGTCCAGGGCACGACGCAACCCTTGTTTCAGAGTCCAGGGGAGGTCCAGTCCGGGGAGGTGGGTGGAAAGCCCAGGTCCCAAAGGCCTGTGCAGGGCCAGGCTCTGGGAGAAGTCAATTAAGCCAGAGACACTTACGCACCCCCCGACATAGGTCTGGAGGAGGGACACCCGGCCCCGTCCACTCACTGCAGGGTGACCGGGCTTTGACTGGGGACAGATGAGCCGCTTTGCCCTCAAGCCATCACTTCCTCCAAAATGAAAGCCACAACCACACAAACGCGAGCATCTACCAAATACTGTGATCCCAGGATATCTTCAGCCCTCGGTCCCCAAAGTTTAAGAGAATTATGAAGGTTTGCTTCATGGACGGAATGAAATCATCTTCCTAAAGGGCTGAGCTGTGCGTCAGACTCAGACGGAAGCAAAGCCAAGTGGCCAATCAGCAAACACGCCCCCGACAGCTGGTGGGCAGGGCCCGGAAAGTGATCCGCAGAGGTCATGCCCGCTCCTCTCGGGGAACCCAGCACTGCCGTGGCACCCCAAGACCAAGGGCGCGGGTGACGTCCTGGGGCCTGGGTCACTCACCTGGATCGAGGTAGAGCTGAGGCTGCGGTGGGCCCCGGGCTGCGCTGGGGACAGTCCCATACAGGGCAGGGCCGAGGCGTGGCGCGTTGGTGCTGTCTCCACGGGGACGTCTGTGCGGCTGCCCCCGCTGGCGTCCAGAGGCCCGACTCCGCGGCAGCTCTTGCGGCACTGCTCACGTGCTCACGCGGGGCTGGAAGGTGGGCAGTCACCGATGGGGTGAGCCCGTCCTCCCCCCGCAAGCCTGCGAGTGCTGGGAACGGCAGTGGGAAGGCGCCAGCGCGGCCTCAGTCCCCGCGCGGGGCCGCTGGCTGCCGCACGGAAGCACTTTTTGTTTCGGTCTGGGTCCCCGGGTTCCGGAATCTCGTCCTGCAGGGCTCATCTTGAACTCACCCACGGAGCCCACAGAGAGCAGGCGTCAAAGCGGCGCTGTGCCTACATTAGAGGATGAAATTCAGGGCCCCAGTGTGTGGTCCCAGCGGTGGTCTTTACTGTCACACCTCACTGATGATAGACCCCTGGTGTGTGCTGTGCCGTGGTACTGTGCTCAGTCTTCCTATGTACTTTTCTGTGGTGCTGTGCTCAGTCCTATGTAATGTGTTGTGGTACTGTGCTCGGTCTTCCTGTGTACTGTTTTGTGGTACTGTACTCAGTCCTACCTACTGTGCTACATGACTATGCTCAGTCCTCCTACCAACCGTGCTGTGGTACTGTGCTCAGTCCTCCCACCAACTGTGCTATGGTACTGTCCTTAGTCTTCCCATGCAATATGCAATGGTTCTGTGCTTGGTCTTCCTTTATACTGTTCTGTAGTCCTTTACTCAGTCCTCCTAACTACTGTGCTATAATACTGTGCTCAGTCCTACACTCTGTGCTATGGTCCTGTGCTCAATCTTCCTGTGTACTGTTCTGTGGTACTGTGCTCAGTCCTCCTACCTACTGTGCTACATGACCATGTGCAGACCTCCTATGCAATGTGCTGTAGTACTGTGCTCAGTCCTCCTACCTACTGTGCTATGGTACTGTGCTTAGTCCTCCCATGCAATATGCTACCCTTCTGTGCTTGGTCTTCCTTTGTACTGTTCTGTGGTACTGTGCTCAGTCCTCCTACCTACTGTGCTGCATGACGGTGCTCGGTCCTCCTATGCAATGTGTTGTGGTACTGTGCTCAGTTGTTTTGTGTACGAGTCTGTGGGACTGTGCTCAGACTTCCTGTGCACTGTGCTATGGTTCTATCCTTAGTCTTCCTGAGTACTGTATTGTGATATGCGCTCTGTCTTCCCGAACACTCAGTCCCACCATTCGGGCCTCCAGTGCCTTCCTGGGTCAGAACACCAGCCGCTCTCCAGCCCGAGGCACGAGGAGGGCAAGAGCCACAGCAAGCCAGCCAGACATGCAGACAGGGCAGCTGCCCATGGTCCTGGGTCAGGCTGACATCTGCAATCCTCCCGAGATAACCGAAGGGGGAGAGTGCACATCAGACCCTGACAGTTACTGTTCTAGACTGAGCCCCAGCTCGGTAGGAAGGCAGGCCGGAGACAGGGTGTGCATTTGGAAGTGCTGACACCTGGCCTGATGCCCTGCGTAGCAGGAGCACATGTGCCTGTGGGCTGCGGACCCCGTGTGCTTCATAGAGATGGTTTGAGCCCCACGAGCAGGAGCCCTCCCCCAGCCCTGCTTCCAGAGCCTTCCGGGGCAACACATATAGCTCCGTCCTTGGCCACTTTACCCCAGTGCTCCCCTCGCCCGCATGACCTGACAAATGATTTCTGAGCAGGATGAAGAGCAGGGAGGATGCCTTTCTCAGCTAAAGGACAATTTGTCAAAGACCAAATTTCACGTACCAAGCACCTGGCAATCGTGTCCGTTTCTCCCCCAGTGGGGTGGACGGCACACTGAGCTCTGCTGGCATGGTGGAAACCCTGTGAGTCCTTCTTCGGGCTGCAGACCGGGAGCCAGTGGGGCCTCAGGGGGAAAGTCCCAGAAGGGGACATGTATTGCAGCAGGACAAGAAACCACAAAGCTGCAGCTCCCAGCGTCTGCCACATACAGACAAAGCAATGCTCCGGGCGCCGTGAAACTACTGGCTACTTCAAGGATCAAATGTAACAAAAACGCACTTGCCAATTACCAACACACTTGTATGCTCCTTGTAAGATCGTCATGCATCACAGATACCGAGCCTTAAGAAAACTCCAGAAATATTCTTAGTGGTACTTGTTGCCTAGATTCCTTTCTGGTTTACCGATCTAGACACAATATACTCATTGCATTGATTATACTTTTAAAATGCATTTGATTTGTGGAACAGAAAATAATTAAGGGGGTGCCTGGACGGCGCCATGGGTTAAGTGTTGGACTCTTGGTTTTGGCTCAGGTCCTGATCTCAGGGTTGTGAGATCCAGAGCCAGGTCAGACTCCACGCTAGTGCAGATCGGCTTGGAGTTTCTCTCTCTTTCCCTCTGTCCCTCGCCAACCTCAAATCAATCAATCAATCAATCAATCAATCTTTAAAAAAATCATTTAAGGACCAGAGACTAGTTACTAAAATGTCCTTCCGTGTCATCAACATGTGAGAAAAATTCTTTATACGAAACATAAAAACAAGTTTGCTTGGGAGATTTTGAACATATGGGATCTGGGGAAGCAGGCACGGACAGTCAATGGTTTATAGATGTACAGTTTCTGGCAAGATTTCACAAGTGGGAAATGCAAGTGATAGCTCCTGCCAGCAGCTAGAGGGGCGGTCTGGAAACAGCCAGAGGCGGCTTATTTGGAGCCCCTGCCCCAGCTCCCACGGGGCGGGGGGGAGAATGTCTCCTGCTTCCTCTGTTCAGCCAAGCTACGCACAAGCAGCAGGAGGGGGCCAGGCCACTGGGAGCAGATCCTGATGCCTGAGGCCAGGGGGTGGCGGAGACCCTGAGCTGGGGCGAGCAGCAGGGCGGGACCCTGGGGGGCGGCTGGGCACTCACAGGACGCACACAGCTTCCCTGGGCCGTGCCATGCGGCATCAGCATGGTCTATTTCCCAGGTTCTGCAGCTTGGTCATCAGGGGCCCTGGGACTTGGAGAGACCTCCCTTTCCAGGGCCGCTCAGCTACCCAGAGGTAGCAAACAGCTCCCGGGGAGTGCTTTCCGGAAGCACAACAGATCCCGAACCATACCCAACCCTTCCTTTACAGGGGCTCTCACACTCAGGGCCCTTATGTCCCACCCTCATCACTGTAGAGCCAGGGACCCGGCATGAGGGGCAGCCCCGACGCCCGGAGCTCATGGAATTATTCACAACCCTCAGCCTGCTCACCTGCTCCCTTCCCATGGAGACCACAGGAACGGTCTGGCGCACGTGTCTCCCTCTCCCTCGGCCTCCCGCCTGACCCCGGTGCTTCCCCATGTGACCCCTTTTCTGACCCCTGTGGCTGGTGCACCCCTCTTCTAAGGACATTCATCTCCTCATGTGTTGGCTTGCCACCCGTAATCATCACAAAATGTACCCCATAAAGCGCATGCCCCCAGGAGGGTCACAGAGACATCAGGGGGATCATACACAGGGACCACTGCTGGTTCTGTGCTTAGACCCCCACACAGTGCTGTTGGACCCTCACAACAATCCTGCCACACGGGTTCCATGAGCACCCCAGGTTAAAAATGAACAACGAGGATAACCGAGAATATATAATTTGTCAGAGGTCACATGCCCCATCCTGGTCCGATAAGGAATATATCCCCGGACTCAGTCATTATAAAATGCTCTCCCCTTTCACTTCTTAAAACCACATACCATGGAAGATTCTTACAGCCTGGGAGAGGCCCTTTTAAAATTCATCTCTTCTTATCACGAAACCGTCCCTGTAGCTTGCTGTTCTTTTAAAACACTTTGCAAATAAGAAGCCAACGTTTTCAAAGACATCCACAGTCTGTAACACAGACCTTCTGCTCACGGCGAGCTACAGTGAAACTCTGCATGTAGAAAATTCACAGCCTCACACTGAATAATTCACATGTGCCGTCTGTCAAACTGCTAATTATTCTTTCAAAGAAAAACAATCAGATATTTGTATCATAATATTTTACCGCATCCAGGAGAAACTGCCAAGGTGTCAGGGTGATTAGCGAGCGTGCTTTCCTGCCTGTCAGATGATGCTGGGGAAATTTACATATGCGTCAACACGCAAGACGGGAAAACGTGTGCATTTCTCTGTTGTGAGATGATGAATTAATTCAAAGAATACGTAGTGGGGGACCAAAGTGTTAGCAACTCTTTAGGCCCTGTGGATACAAGGATGAAAAAGTCTGTGTGGTGTTACGGCTGAACGCAGGGAATAGAATATTAAAATATTAAAATAAATTATGGTTGTAAGGCGATGCTGATAACAGTGCCTTTAGGATAAAAGCAGAGAGTCTAAGAGATGTGGAGCTTTCTAAAGAGAAGCTGCTTGAGCTGAGTCCTGCGGGGTCATGGCCAAATCAGGAAGGTAGCAAGGGCGAAGCCAGCATGGGGAGAGCAGGTGCAGAGGCCGAGGGGAGGGAGAAGGTAAGCCCCTCTGCAGACCTCTTGGATGGCCTGCAGGCCTGGGGTGCAGCGTACCCCCTGGGGAGCAGCCAGGCTAGGGCGATGGTAGAAGTGTTTGAGTGAGAAGCTGGCATGAGTGATGTTACGTCTGATGCCTTGGGACGTCAGGGAAGGACACGCACTGGGTAGTGATGTGAGATTATTTTTATCTTAAACACTACATGGTGGGTGAAAGGAAAGCGGGGGTGGGAGGTCAGCCTGGAGGGATCCCAGAGAATGGAGAAGAAAGGAAGGACATTGGGGATGGGAGGAGGTAAGAGGGGTACACGTAGGGCTGATTTGATGACAAGGGTTTCTGGGCTGGGTCGTGGAGCCAGCTGGATGGCAATGAGTGAATGCAGGGAGCAGGGGAGCAAAAAACGGAACCAGGGTCGTGTTGTTGGGGAGAGGGGCCGAGGAGGAAGAGTCCATGGTGCTCCTCTGTGGTATGAGTGCAGCCAGCGTCCTCACACTTGGAGCGAAGCCTTGTGGGTGTGGGGCACGTCCACATCAGTCTGGATGATGACCGAGCAAGAGTCCTTTGAAGGCATGAACTGAACCTCTCTGCCTTGTAAGCCATTTACAACCCCCACTGGTATGTTTGGGAAGTCTTGTTCCAACGTGAGGCTCCCCATTTTCACACTACAGGTGAGCCCCAGCTGTCAGGCCTGCGAGCTTCACTCCAATGGCGCTGGCTGACTCAAGACACATTTCTAAACCCTGTCCTAGAAACACTTCTGGTCAGTGTGTGGACTACAGGACTCAAGTAATGATATGACCATTAAGGAATATAATATATCCCTACCAATCGGCCATGAAATAGTAGCAAACACAAATCCCCCAAATAAAGAGAGGGTGTAGAAGCACTGAAGGGGTCTGGCCTTTGGTTGAGACCCTCTGGTTTTGGGGGGTCACTGGGTCTGACACATAGCAGCCACAGTACCTACTCAAGTTACTCCTTCCCAGCTCTGGGCCTCAGTTTCCTCTTTTGTAAAGGGTGGTGATTAGCTGCATGATGTCTACGACTCCATCCAGGTGCTTACTGGTCTACAGTTTCTAAGGAAATGCACATTTTCATATACAATCAATAATTTCAATAATAACATTCATGATTATAACCATCCAAACACTAGTAAGAGAGTTACCCTTGACATTTAGTAGTGTCACTATAAAAAAGACTAAAGCAGGGCACCTGGGTGGCTTAGTTGGTTGAATGTCCGACTCTTGATTTTGGCTCAGGTCACGATCTCAGAGTCATGGGATCAAGCCCTGAGTCAGGCTCCGCGCTCAACATGGAGTCTGCTTGAGATTCTCTCTCTCCCTCTGCTCCTTTCCCCACTTGCTCTCTCTCTCAAACGAATGAATAAATTTTTTTTAAAAAAAAACAATGAAGCATAAACAGTGAGAGCCAGGGAGAGAGAACACAGGAGAGAGGCAGGCCATCCATCTGTGTGAAACCAGTCAGATGCTAACACAAGACAGAATCTTTGGGGCCAGGGACATTGGTCAGTCTTCAAAACCAGAAATCCCTATCAAGACTACAATCCTCTGTGGTACTTTAGAGACAAATTATAATTTCTAGTAGAAAATGTTGACATTTTAACACCATGAAACCCAAGAGCACTTCCTGGTACAAAACAGAGTCGGCTCTCTCCTCCTCTGTGGCCAGTTGTAGCCACAGTTCTAGAAGTTTGTCCTGTTGGAGTAGTACACGGAGGCATCTGGAGGGGAGGGAGGGTGTGTGTGTGAGAGTGTGTGTGTGTGAGTGTGTGTGCGTATGCACGCTCATACAGTTTCTCTCATTATGTATTGACCGGTGAGGATTTTTCACTACTGTGTCTCTGAAACCCATCCCCGTGGATATTTTGGTCTGAGCACTTTCTTGGCACATTCATTATAAAACACGGCTGGACTCTATGGAGTTATCTGTCACTCCCCTTTCCGAAAGGCATCTGAGGTGGCTTCCCAAAACAAGTGTCTCCTTGTTTGACACCATCACCCTGTCTGCAAGGGCTACTGGTCCTGAGGGCGGAGGATGCCGACAGAACCCACAGATGCACTGTCCTATGCAACACACGGGCCTGGTTCCAGACCTTTCCTCACTGCGGGTGCAGGAGCCACCCCCATGACGAGTCTCCTCAGCCCACGGCTGCCGCTTCTCTGGGAACCGTGGAACAGCGAACAACAGCAGAGGTGAAGTGTAGGCGCTTGGAATGAAAATCCTTTTCTGTACCTCTTGAAATCACTCACCGAAGGATGATTCTTAACACTTTTTTTTTTTAACTCAAGTAGCTACTTTAGGGAAGTAGGAGAATGCTCCTGGGTCAGCAGGTTAGGCTGCACCCCTGCTGACGGAGCTGATCAGGCTGACGGCCCCTGCTCTGCTGAGTTAGAACCAGTATCTCCGGGGTGCCTGGGTGGCACAGCGGTTAAGCGTCTGCCTTCGGCTCAGGGCGTGATCCCGGCGTTATGGGATCGAGCCCCACATCAGGCTCCTCCGCTGGGAGCCTGCTTCTTCCTCTCCCACTCCCCCTGCTTGTGTTCTCTCTCTCGCTGGCTGTCTCTATCTCTGTAGAATAAATAAATAAAATCTTAAAAAAAAAAAAAAAAGAACCAGTATCTCCAAAAATGTGCACCTGGTCAGCCGATGGGCCTCACGGAGCCACGTCCCTTCTTCACTCAGCAAAGCCATGGGTCTGATGATTCCTCATCTGCAGCCTGAGACCCCTTAGGGCCTGGAGTTATCCGGTGCCAAGAAAAGTGGCTCATCCATAAGAAAATGAAGTTGAAAGCAGAATTTGACTCTGGATTTACACGAGTATGGCCAAGTACTGGAATTCCCATATTTGCCACTGCTCATTGGTTCTAGGAATCAAGACATTTTAAAGCAAAAGCGTATGGATAATCTCATGGGGATATCTAATGTCCATTATTAAGCATGGGGAAACACGAATCTTTCCTACAGGGTCCCACTGGCCTCCACGCTCTGGTGGAAACATGACCAAATTCACACCGAGATTTTCTTCTCTCTCAACATCTCCATGACAATCACTCACTTTCGATTTGCACAACTTATTACATTATCTCCCAAATTTATTTTCAATAACATCAATAACTGTTAATCAGTATGCAAGTACATAGACTATTCTGACAAGAACTTCTTTATTAAGCTCACTAACACAGGTTCGGGTGATCTATATCTGTAAGAATCCTATAGACAAGGGTGTGGGTTCATTTCACATCATTGAGTATTTCTGGGGCGGAGCTTCCCAACATTAGTACCCTGACTCATGCTTTGTGCTCATGTTATCTCTGAGTTTTTATGTTCTCCCATTCTGATTTGTCTAAACTATCATATCTAACAGGCATCCACTTAAAAATAAAATTAAATTAAAGTAAAGTAAAATTAATTGAAGTTAAATAAAATAAAAGTAAAGTAAAATAAAATAAAAATAAGTCGTGGCATGTTTTTTTTTTCTATTCTAAGTTAAAGTGGATGGGTAATAGAGTTTTAAATATTTTTTATTTCCTGAATAATATTCTCATACAAGCTATGGTGTCAAAATAGCCATCATTTATTCACGCATAGTGAATGAAAATTAAGCATGTACTTCCTGAATATTTCTAAGATGCTAACAACATCACCTAAAAGAGTTGACTTTAAAAGGTTCTCTTCTTAAAAGTGGCTTATTTTCTATCAAGCACAACGTTGCACTTGTCTTGGTGATCACTAAGGGGTGAAGACCAGACAGATTCTGGTGCTAAGAAATGTGGAGAGGTAAGCACTGATTTCCCACAGAAATAGGCTCTGTGCAAAATGTCTCCATGAATTATGACACATTATAAGACGTGTGGACAAGGACATTGAGTGGGATAAAAGATTAGAATAAAAGTGAGCCAAGCTAAGTAAATTCATACCACAGGGCCTCTCACATGCATCCCACAGAACATCTCCCCTACTAGAAGGTGGGTCGGAAAAGCCTCCATGTCCAAATTATTTCAGGAAATTTTCTATACCGATTCTTAGAGATTTCCAATATGCATTACCAAATTGAACCTCTGAGGCGTGAAACTCCAGAACAAAAGACACTTGTTTCGTTGCATTTAGGCGAAACTTTTATATCCACATTTAAGTGGTGAATCCCTCACTTAAATCCACCAACACATTTAATTTCCTTTCTTCACTCCAATCTTTTATTTCTGCTTGCCTGCGGTACTTTGAGCTGACAGTCCTGCTTACTGCTTTTGCTTGATTCTTTTCCTTGCAAGAAATGTAATGTGCAATGTCTTAGGCTTCCTCAACAAAATGCTCGTTCTCATAAAGGGCCATAAGCCTCAGGTATGTTTTTCTGTGTCCACAGGGAACTGTCAGGGTCCCCTTCCTTGCCTCCAGGGTCCCTTTGTGATCCTGGCCCATAAAGATCGCTTTCTCTGGAATTCCTCCTAGACCAGAACAGACAATTTCACTCCCACACATATTATGTCTCATCAGACAGAAAAAAATCCCAAACCGCACTCCTCCGTGCACTCAAATAAGACCAAGTATTTCTACTTCGTCTCCTGTGGGGGGGAATCCAATCAAGAAGAAAGTGTTCCTTCTACTTCTTCTCCTAGTTCCTTTCCAGTCTGCCCTCCCCCTGCCCCTCTAGTGAAGCCTCACTGGCTAGTGGTGGAGCTGACCTGCCCCCATGCAGCGGCCACACATTGCCTCAGGGGTTAGAGAGATGGCGGCGAGAAACAAACCAAATATAAGAGGGTCTTGGCTCATTGTGAACCTGAAATCCTCTAAAGCTGCAGTGGGTGCTCATGAGAATTCTCCTGAATGCCTGATCCATAAAAATAAAACAGTGAATAGGCAGCTTATGATGCATAAAGCTCCTGATGCTGTATTGAAGTAAGGGTCTTAGATATTTGGGAAGAAAAAATAATAATTTTACCGTACCCCTTCTATTCTCAAAATAAATAAGAGCAAAGGATTTTCCAAAAACATTTGCTTATTTGGGAACCTAACACTGATTATACTTAGTGACCCAAAGCACCCCCTCCCACCACCGAATGTTATCACACTGCGCTGGAGTTTCACTAAGTTTTACTCAGCGGCTCCCCATGAAGCTGGGAGTTGCCAAGCAACAGCAGCTCATATGCCCAACAAATGGGTGGATGCAGAACCAGGCACTGATAAGGTATGACGGCCCCCCCGAGCAGCTGCTTCACAATGACCATAACTTCAAAGATTTAATTTATTTATTTCAAAGAGTGGAAGTGAAAGAGAGAGAGCACAAGCAAGAGAGAGACATGGAGGAGAGAGAGAGAAGCAGACTCCATGCTGAGTAGGGAACCTGTTGTGGGATTTGATCCCAGGACCCCGGAATCATGACCTGAGCCAAAGGCAGATGCTTAACTGGCTGAGGCACTCAGGTGCCCCGTCAACGACCATAACTTCAATGCTGTGGTGTATATTCCACAGGACTATTAGAATATTTTATACTCAGTCTGGGGAGACCACCCCCCACCTCATGTTCTCCACAGCTCTAGACCATAGTGGTGATTCTAATAGTTTGCATTTAGTATCCAAAGAAACATTTATTCATCTATGAGCCGTGTTAAGAAATAATTTCCAAGGTTCACTCTACTGCTAACCAAAGAACAGTGGGTTTCCCAGGGTAGCCTCCCTCACGAGGAGTCAGTGTGAGAGGAGGGAGCGAGTGGGTTTCTGTGCAGAATGCTTAGTTGGCCATGTGGGGCTAAGTGGTCCCCACAGTGAGAGAGAAGTGTCCCAGCATCCACCTCTGGGAAAGAGACATTACACCCTACTCCCTGGGGTCTCATCATGGCCTTAACCTTAGGAAGACACGATATGGCCCTTAGAATCATTCATGTGGGAAGACAATGACAGACACTTAGTTCAGAAAACAATACACCTGCTTTGAGTGTCTGTAACTTGAGGTTCTAGAGACACAAGATCTCACAATGAGAAACACAGGGTTCAAACCCCAGAGTTAAATGTGAGATGTGGTCAGAAGGCCCTCCATAGTCAAGTGAGCCCACGTCTTTAGGCAGCTCTTTCATCTCAGGACATTTCCAGCTACCCCCGAGCTGCCACGTGCACTGACCCAGCATGTGTCGTCCTGGACCTTGCAAGCACGGGCACCACCCAAGGGACCTCTGGCTTGGCTGAAGAAAAGCACACCCCCATTTCCATGGGATAGCTCTGCCCTTATCAAAAGTGCTTTCCTCCCCAGATCATATCTAGGTGCAAGCTGCCAACTGGTACACTGCTTTCTCTGCATTTCAGTCCCAAAACTGCGAAATGGGCTTCCAGACATTTCTTAACTAGCAAAGCCTTGATTCCCTGGCAGTTCCGGTGTCCTTAGCGCATGTGTGCCAGAGCATGAGACGACGTTGCTTCTGGTGTCATCACCATTGCCTGTGAGGTCTCAGGGTTAAAGACTTCGGGGGACACAGAGTTCGAATTCAAACCCTGCCTTTGATCTGGTGTCACGCAGTGCAGGCTGACCTAACAGAATATCACAGACGGGGGTGGGGGTGGGGGTGGGGTTAAAAAACGGAAATGTATTTCTCAAAGTTCAGAAGGGTAGCACATCCAGGATCAAGGTGCTAGGGCCTAGTGCTGGGGTGAGCCCTCTTCCTGGCTTGTGGACAGCCACCCTCTGGCTGTGTCTGCGCATGGAGAGAGCGCTCTGGCATCTCTTCCTCTTCTCATAGACACCAGCCCTATCAGATGAGGGCCCCATCTTCACGACCTATTTCAGACCCTATCTCCAAATAGTCCCGACCCCCTATCTACAATTGGGGGTCAGGACTTCAACTCATGAATTGTGAAAGGACATAATCCAGTCTGGAGAAGCTCTTCATAGTTCTGTGATGCTGGGCCCCTGTACACACCTCTAAGCCTCATTTCTTGGTTTATAAAATAGACAGTACATTTCTTTTGTAGAGTCACCATGAGGCTTCAGGGATATGGTATAAAATAAACACTCCCAGAAAATCCTGCAAGCTAGTAGGTCTTGAAAAATAACTTCAGTTATTATTATGACTGTGGTAACTACCGGGATGCTAGTCCATCCCTCCCTCCCAACGCTTCTTGCACATGGGACCGTCTACTCCAAGAGCAGTGTACAACCACACACAATTTCCAGGACAGAACACCCTGGAGCCCGGTTGACATGGCCCCTCCCTCCTCCAGCCCCTGGAGGGAATCCAGCTGTGAGCATCGACTGCAACCTTAGCACCTGCCCTTGGGCTGCACTTCCCTACAGACAAGATGCAAAGAGACAAGAGTCTGCTTCCGTTCTGTCCTGGCTTGGCTCGCTTGGCTCTGCCACCAGCCAGATGCCCCCTCAAAGCTCCAACCCGTTATCCTAGGAAATGAAACAGAGGGCAGGTCTGCAGAAAAAGACATGATTTAAATAAGAGATTATAGATAAATCACACTGTAAGCCTTTCACCCAATATCATTCAAGAGTCTCTGATGAGAAATGTGTCACACTCACACAGCCTGTCACCTTTCCTGGTTATGGACTCCCAGCACTTACTTACCAAAGATGATAAGCCCTGACTCTACCTCCTGGTTCTTATCAGAGGCTCATGCATGAGAGAGGGATATGGAACAGAACCTTCTGGACAGCTCTGCAACCCCACAGCGTGTGTACCTCTAATACTTGGATTAACCAGACCATTTGAAGCTTCTTTGTCTGCGCTGGAGAGCTCAGACTTATCTCTGATTTGCTTCCACTGAGCAGTGCTTGGTCCTGACCCACTGCGTACACAGAAGGTTATAAGCAGATTCTTGAACTTTATGCTTGCATTTTCTATAAGGATTTCAAAGATGTTTTTTATTATTTTTTTATTGTATCATAAAGACTAACGGGAATTTTTCTCTGAGTTCTCAAAAAAATAAAGAACTAGGCTCCCCTGAGCAACATAGTTTGTCTTACAAGCACCACACATCATGTAATGGATTAGATTTCTCCCCCCCTTGGGTACTGGAAAATGCAAAACAAAATGTGTATCTCCTCTCTAATAAGTGCAAGGGACCTTTGGAAAGCATTTGGGGTCACAGCCTTGCTCTTAGATTGATCTTTTTTTCTTTTTGCTCCTAGATTGCATCACTTCTTAAATTTCAAATCTTTTCTGTATCTGGGGTGCATGTTGTCAAGACTTTCCTTTCTTTCCAGTTTTATTGAGATATCATTGCAAATCCTTTCTGAAATGAGGTGGGGTGTAGAGGACAAAGCTCCTTTTTTTTTTTTCCCCTGTGTACATTTCCCAACTGTGAGTTTCAAAGTGTCTCTCCAGATGCCAGGGATTGCCCTGATGTTGGGTGTCCAGTGAGGGTCTTGTTCTGAGCAGGTGCACTGGAGCTACGTTCAGAGCTTTTCCACGCCCATGCCCCCATCCAGGCTTCAGGACTCCTGGGCAATGCGTAGCATGAAGGATCTTCATCTGTAGCCAAGGAGAGGGGACCCAAATGTCCTCCACCCGGGCTCTCACCTGACACAGCAAAGCACATAATCCGTGTCACTTGTTGTTATTGATTTCCTCACACCGAATACCAGTGTTTGCAAAAGATAGACACAATTTTCGGCAATTATTCTAAGAATGTCTGAATTTAATTAAGTTTGATTACACAAGGCAGTATGAAAAACGTTTGCATGGTCCACTGAGTTTCACAGAGCCCCGGTTATTTAAATATTCCCTCACTGAATATCACAGTTGCAATTCTTAATTTAAAATTCTCACATCTCTATGGAATATGTTTAATAAAAATGTTTGAAAAGAACTGGGTCATTTTCCTGAAGTTTCTCAAATCACTTCAATAGTTGCCACATAATATCTGAAAAGCCAATTTTTAATGTCACACAAACCAAGAAATTTAAACTTCAAAGACTCAAACTATGAGTAATTACTGATTATATTCTCTAGCAATTAATTGTGCACACATCCTTGTGTCTTTTGAAATTCTGTTCAAGGGCAGGACAAAGGTAGTGTGCACCACTGACCTAACTTCTCTCTGAGAATATATGATATAGATATAATCTACAACTAAACAACATTCTGGTTTCTTTTTGAGTGCACAGATATTGTTTTGCATCTTAAAATTCTGAAATATTTTTGCCAGACCCCAAGAAATATTTTTACAAAACGTGTGCATGCTTAAGTACAGATTTCAAATGAGGTTGGAATAAAAGCTAAAGACCAAAACGTTACTTTAATAGTAAAAATATTAATGAAAGTCATCAGCCTACTCATGTATCTCTTAATTTATTTTAACTCAAGCATTGTTACCAATTTGTTTTATACCTACCAGTACACCTCATGAGTGATCTGGCTAAAATATTGTCTCCAAATTGAACTGACGGCTTGATTCCTGTATTGGATTAACCTGGGAATAGCCACACGGTCTTCGGTTAAACCCAGAATGGAAGCAAGTCACTTAACGAAGCCTCGTCCTCCAGCTTCTGTTCATTACTATCTGCAAATTATCATGCAACATCCAGGAATGGAAAGCCAGGGAGCTGTATTTTCATCTAAAGCAACTGAATTTATCCTCAATTGTTTTGTATAAGGAACCTACATCATGGTAAAGGCTTCAATTCTTTCTTTCGTCTGATGGTCATTATAACAAACTGGAAAAAAAAATGTGTCACGAAGGAAATGAAAAGTATTAATAAGCCAGATAGCCAATGACGATAGTTTGTATATGTCCTTCCAGTGACACTCGATCAATCAATAACCCACTTATCACACTTTCTAATTAGTTGTTTTTGGCGCATAGGAAAACCACTGATTTTTTTTTTCTCTCTCTCTCTCTCTTTGTATTGACAATCACTAGCTCTGATGGCTTATCTCTAGATTCTTTGGATTTTCTACATTTTGTCTTCTGTGAATAGAATTGAAACCTTACTGTCGCTACAGAAGCCTGGACTCAAGGTCCACTGATATGGTTCCAGCCCATGAGCAAGCAAGGTCCTGCATTCCTAACACTCACGGTTTTAGACCACAGAATAGCCCTAGACTCCCAAGGACTAGCCCACCTAAGGCAGCCCAAGCCAGCCTGAGCTCAGCGTCATTTTAGGGTGGAAGTCTCCACCCTAGGAAGACCACAAGCCTCAGGAGGATGACACACGATACACCTACAAGCATGTGTTCTAAGTAAGCCTGTGCAATCTTACGCCCACCTTTACATGTGACAAAACTCCCTTTTCTGAGTGTTCAATCATCTTGACCTTAAATAAAAGGAACCCACTCACCCCTACTTGGGGAGCCAGGGGTTTGGAAGTTATTCCCCATGTTCTCCTTATTTGCTGCAAATGAAGTCTTCTCTGTGTGACGACTCCCCATGGTGTAGTCGCCAGCAACTCAGCTCGGAGCCGACTCACATCAGTGCCCTTACAACACTGCCTTCCCCTCTTCCAATTCTTATTCCCATATGGTCTTCCACATGTTTCATTGTATTTGTGAGGATTTCCAATAAAATGTTGAATAAAAAAATGAGAACTGGTAGTCTTTCCTTTTTCTTGAAGAGAACACTTAACGTGTTTCACCTTTAAATATATTTGCTTACGGTCTTTGTCTTGTTTGCATACTGTAACAGATTTTAAACCTCCCTTTCATTCCGTACTTATGGTGGTTTTTATTCTTTGGTGATGATTAGGACCCGAGTGTTTTCAGATACTTCTTTTAAGCCTGCAAAAGGAATCGCACATTTAATCCCCTAACAGGACTGATGATCTCAACTGCTTTTCTTATCTTTGCTGTCTCTGAATTCATGGAGAACTGCTACTTGATCATCAAGGGGTTTTCCTGTCACTTTGATGGATATGTTTTGATGATATTTTATGTAGTAATTGTTTTATCTGTGCTTGTGAGACTAGGTTACAGACACTACCTTCTCCAAGGAATGTTTTCTGCCTCATGAAGAGTGACTTTCTCTGAGTGACTTCCACATCCTTTGTTCAATAACACACTATAGAAGCACAAGGGTTACCTGTTTCTTGAAAGTCTGTAGACCACAGAATAGCAAACAATCTGGGCCTATCATTTATGAGATTTTTAAAAACTAAATCACTGATTCCAGTATTTTTAAGATTCAATTTCTTCATCTTTATTTTTTTTAATGCTTTTATTATATTATGTTAGTCACCATACAGTACATCCCTGGTTTCCGATGTAAAGTTCAATGATTGATTAATTGTGTATAACACCCAGTGCACCATGCAATACGTGCCCTCCTTACTACCCCACCTTACAATCCCCCACCCCCCTCCCCTCTGAAGCCCTCAGTTTGTTTCCCAGAGTCCATAGTCTCTCATGCTTCATTCCCCCTTCTGATTACCCCCCTTTCTTTACCCCTTTCTTCCCCTACCGATCTTCCTAGTTCTTATGTTCCATAGATGACAGAAATCATATGATAATTGTCTTTCTCTGCTGACTTATTTCACTTAGCATTATCTCCTCCAGTGCCGTCCATGTTGCAGCAAATGTTGAGAAATCGTTCTTTTTGATAGCTGAGTAATATTCCATTGTATATATGGACCACATCTTCTTAATCCAGTCATCTGTTGAAGGGCATCTCGGTTCCTTCCACAATTTAGCTATTGTGGACAATGCTGCTATGAACATTGGGGCACATATGGCCCTTCTCTTAACTACGTCTGTATCTTTGGGGTAAATACCCAGTAGTGCAATGGCTGGGTCATAAGGTAGCTCAATTTTTAACTTTTTAAGGGACCTCCACACTGTTTTCCAGAGTGGCTGTACCAACTTGCATTCCCACCAACAATGTAGGAGGGATCCCCTTTCTCCACATCCTCTCCAATAATTGTTGTTTCTTGCCTTGTCCATTTTTGCCATTCTAACTGGCGTAAGGTGGTATCTCAGTGTGGTTTTGATTTGAATTTCCCTGATGGCTAATGATTTTGAACATTTTTTCATGTGTCTGTTAGCCATTTGTATGTCTTCATTGGAAAAGTGTCTGTTCATATCTTCTGCCCATTTTTTGATTTGTTTATTTGTTTCTTGTGTATTGAGTTTGAGAAGTTCTTTGTAGATCTTGGATACCAGTCTTTTATCTGTAGTGTCATTTGCAAATATATTCTCCCATTCCGTGGGCTGCCTCTTAGTTTTTCTGACTGTTTCCTTGGCTGTGCAGAAACTTTTAATCTTGATGAAGTCCCATAAATTCATTTTATCTTTTGTTTCTCTTGCCTTTGGGGATGTGTCATGAAAAAGGTTGCTTTGGCCGATGTCGTAGAGGTTGCTGCCTATGTTCTCCTCTAGAATTTTGATGGATTCCTGTCTCACATCGAGGTCTTTCATCCATTTGGAGTTTATTTTTGTGTATGGTGTGAGATAGTGGTCAAGTTTCATTCTCTTGCATGTAGCTGTCCAATTTTCCCAGCACCATTTATTGAAGAGACTGTCTTTTTCCCACCGGATGTTTTTTCCTGCTTTATCAAATATTAGTTGCCCAAAGAGCCGAGGGTCCATTTCTGGGCTCTCTATTCTGTTCCATTGGTCTATGTGTCTGTTTTTGTGCCAGTACCATGCTGTCTTTGTGATCACAGCTTTGTAGTACAGCTCGAAATCCGGCATTGTGATGCCCCCAGCTTTGTTTTTCCTTTTCCACAGTTCCTTGGAGATTCGGGGCCTTTTCTGTTTCCATACAAATTTAAGGACTGTTTGTTCCAGTTCTTTGAAAAATGTCCTTGGTATTTTGATCGGGATAGCATTGAAAGTGTAGATTGCTCTGGGTAGCATGGACATTTTAACTATGTTAATTCTTCCGATTCATGAGCATGGAATATCTTTCCATCTTTTTATGTCTTCCTCAATGTCTTTCAAGAGTGATTTATAGTTTCTAGAATATAGGTCCTTTACGTCTCTGGTTAAGTTAATTCCAAGGTAACGTATGATTTTTGCTGTTATTATAAATGGGATGGATTCCCTAATTTCTCTTTCTTCGGTCTCATTATTCGTGTATAGAAATGCAACTGATTTCTGAGCATTGATTTTGTATCCCGCCACATTTCTGAATTGCTCTATAACTTCTAATAGTTTGGGAGTGGATTCTTTTGGGTTTTCCATATAGAGTATCATGTTATCTGCAAAGAGAGACAGTTTGACTTCTTCTTTGCCGATTTGGATACCTTTTATCCCTTTTTGTTGTCTGATTGCTGTTGCAAGGACTTGTAGTACTATTTTGAATAATAATGGCGAGAGTGGGCATCCTTGTCATGTTCCTAATCTTAAGGGAAAGGCTTCCAGCTTTTCCCCATTGAGAATGATATTTGCTGTAGGCTTCTCATAGATGGTTTTTATGAGATTGAGGAATGTACCCTCTATCCCTACACTCTGAAGGGTTTTAATCAGGAAAGGATGCTGTATTTTGTCAAATGCTTATTCTCCATCTATTTAGAGAATTATATGATTTTTGAATTTTTCTTCCTGGATAAAATCTATGACACTGATAGATTTGCGAATGTTGAACCACCCTTCCATCCCAGGGATGAATCCCACTTGGTCATGATGGATAATCCTTTTAATGTACAGTTGGATTCTATTAGCCAGGATCTTGTTGAGGATTTTGGCCTCCATATTCAATAGAGAAATCGGTGTGTAATTCTCCTTTTTGATGGGGTCTTTGCCTGGTTTGGGGTGAAGGTAATATTGGCCTCATAGAATGAGTCTGATAGCTTTCCTTCTGTTTCTATTTTTTGAAATAGCTTTAGGAGAATAGGTACTATTTCTTCTTTGAATGTTTGGTAGAATTCCCCAAGAAAACCATCCGGGTCTGGAGTTTTGTTTTTTGGAAGGTTGTTTATCACTGACTCAATCTCTTCATAATTAATTGGCCTGTTGAAAAAATCAATTTCTTCCTGTTTCAGTCTTGGTAGTTTATAGGTTTCCAGGAAGGCCTCCATCTCTTCCAGATTGCTTAATTTATCGGCAAAAAGCTGTTGATAAAAGTTTCTAATAATCCTTCCAATTTCATTGGTGTTGGTTGTGACCTCTCCTTTTTCATTCATAATTTTATTAATTTGGGTCCTTTCTCTATTCTTTTGGATAAGTCTTGCCAGTGGTCTGTCATTTTATTGATTCTCTCAAAGAACCAGCTTCTAGTTCTGTTGATATGCTCTACTGTACTCCTGGTTTCTAATTCATTGATTTCTGCTCTAATCTTGGTCAACTGCTTCCTCGTGCGTGGATTAGGCCTGTCCTTCTGTTGCTGTTCCAGCTTCTTGAGGTGAGAATATAAAAACTGCATTTTAGATTTTTCTATTCTTTTGAGTAAGGCTTGGATGGCTATGTATTTCCCCCTTAGGACTGCCTTTGCAGTATCCCATAGGTTTTGGGCCATTGTGTTTTCATTCTCTTTGGTCTCCATAAATTGTTTAAATTGATTTTTGATTTCCTGGTTTATCGAGTCATTCCTGAGCAGGATGGTTCTTAGTCTCCAAGTGTTTGAGTTTCTTCCAAATTTTTCCTTGTGGTTGAGTTCCAATTTCAAAGCGTTGTGGTCTGAGAATATGCAAGTAATAATTTCAGTCTTTTGGTATTGGTTGAGACCTGTTTTGTGACCCAGAACATGGTCTATTCTTGAGAATGTTCCATGGGCATTAGAATAGAATGAGTATTCTTTGGTTCTGGGGTGTAGTGTTCTATGTATATCTATGAGGTCCAACTCATCGAGTGTGGGATTCAAAGCCCTTGTTTCTTTGTCGATTTTTTGCATGGGTGTTCTGTCTATTTCTGATAGTGGAGTTTTGAGGTCCCTACTATTAACGTATTTTTATCTATATGTCTCTTTATTCTGGTTAAGAGTTGGCTTGTGTATCTTGCTGCTCCCCTGTTGGGGGCATATATATTTATAATTGTCATATCCACTTGTTGGATACATCCTTTAAGAATAATATAGTGCCCTTCTGTGTCTCTAACTATAGTCTTTAGTTTAAAATCCAATCTGTCTGATATGAGAATTGCTACTCCAGCTTTCTTTTGAGGTCCATAGGCGTGAAGGATGGTATTCCATCCCTTTACTTTCAGTCTGAATGTATCTTTAGGTTCAAAATGAGTCTCTTGTAGACAGCAAATGGATGGGTCATGTCTTTTTATCCAATCTGCAACCCTGTGGTGTTTTATGGGAGCATTTAGGCCATTTACGTTGAGACTGAATATTGAGAGATATGATTTTAATGATGCCATTTTGCCAGTAAAGTCTTTGTTTCTATGGATTGTGATTTTCTGTTCTGTATCACTCTTGGGGCCTTTTTACCTTTATAGAACCCCCCTTAATATCTCCTGTAGGGCTGGTTTTGTGGTTACGAAATTGGTCAATGACTGGCGATTCTGGAAGGTCTTTATTTCTCCATCAATTCTGAATGACAGCCTTGCTGGATAAAGGAGCCTTGGCTGCATGTTTTTCTCTGAAAGAGCTTTAAAAATGCCCCCCCAACCCTTTCTCTCATTCCAGGTCTGTGTAGACAGGTCTGACATAATTCTGATACCTTTGCCTTGGTACGTGAGAAATTCCTTTGCCCCGGCCGCTTTCAATACTGTATCCTTGGATCTAATATTTGTGAATTGCACTATGACGTGACATGGCGTAGATTTGTCGCGGTTGAGCTTGGGAGGGGTCCTCTCTGCCTCTTGGACACGAATGTTTGTTTCCCTTGCAGGACTGGGGAAGTTTTCAGCTGCAGTTTGTTCAAATATCTCTTCTAGACCTCTGTTTTTCTCCACCCCCTCGGGGATGCCGATGATTCTGACATTGGAACGTTTCATTGAGTCAGTAATCTCCCATAACCTATGTTCTTGCATGTGGATTTTTTTAAGTCCAGATTCTATTTTAGCTTTCTCTTCTACTAATCCATCCTCCAATTCGCTGATACGTTCTTCTGCCTCATTCACCCTGGCTCTCCTCTACTTTTGATTGCATTTGGCTCATAGAATTTTTAATTTCTGCTAGATTCGCTCTCATTTCCGCCCTTAGAGATTCTATGTTCTCATTAACATTTTTGTTAATACTTTTTTCAAGTCTACACATCATCTTGACCATTGTTACTCTGAATTCCATTTCTGATAATTTGGTTATATCCATATCCATTAGTTCTGTGGCAGAGGCCACAGACTCATTGTCTTTTCTTTGCTGGGGGGGGATTTCTCCTTCTCGTCATTCTGATGAGGAGAGGTTGCGGGGTTGCCCAGAGCCCAAATTATTGACCGGGACCCAGGCCGTGCTCCCTTGTTTTATAGGGATCTTAGGGATGTGGGCTTCTTGATTTTTCAGCCTGCCTTCTGGGGGAGGGGCCTGCCGCGCCGATACTCAGGCAACCCTGTTTGGGTAGAATCTCCGTGTCCCCGGAGAGGGGGGATGGGGATGGTCACACTGTGAACTGGTCTTTCCAGGCTTTTGTTCTCTGGCGACTTTCCCTGGCCGTTAGCTGTGCCTCTTCTGAGAGTCAGAGCAGCAGTGGCCGAATCTCAGCCTCTGTCTCAGAACAGAGGGATCGTGGACCATTCTCCACTGATGTTCTGGCCACTTTAACTCTGTTTCTGTTGGTGCTGCTCAACCCTGCAGCATCCCAGGATGTGCGCCCCACAGCTGGCGTCCCAGCCCTTACTTCCAGGACCAGCGCATCTCTGTCCTTTGTGTTTCTAACACCGCCAGCTGCCAGCCGCCCCCGCGTGGTCCTGGAGCTCCGAGTCTCAGTCCTGTTCCAGTGAACGCACCAGAGCTCCAGTTTTCAGTCTGGTGGTGCGCATTCCCCGGCTCACGGTCTCAGTCTGCTGTCTTGCGGGTGCCGGTCCGCGAGTCTGCCTGATCCCCCGTGCAGGTGGCTACTGCTTCCCAGCGCCCGAACGTGGTGGCTCCCTCCCCCTTCCGTTTGTCTTCTGATATCTATGCGGGGTTTCACAGCTCCCCACTTCGTACCTCAATACTCAGTGCTGGAGATGTTCATTTGTAGAGATCCAGATGCATCTTCCTGCGTCTCAGGCTGATTCCATGGATGTTCAGGCTGGTCTGGTTCCTATCCAGCTCAACTCAGGGGACCGGCTGAAAAAGGGGTCCCCTACTCCTCCGCTATCTTAACTCCCTCCCTCCATTTTTTTTAATGTTTGCTGGCTGTTCAGATTTTTATTCTTTTCTTGGATCAATTTTGGACATTTATCTTTCTCCAAAAATGTTTATTTCACTCCCATTTTCAATATTTTTGTATAAAATTATTGGCTGTATTCTTCGAAATGTTATAACCTCCATTATAGTTATGGCTAGGTCTCATGGCTTCTCTTTCTAAATACTGCTTGTGTCTTTTCTCTATTTTATGCTCCATATTGTGAGTTCATTATTATTTTTCACTGTGACCTTATTTTCAGTGCAGTTTTTTATTTTCAGGGATTCCTTTGTTCCTGATTTGTGAAAATGTCACCGGATTGGTGTGAACTTCCTTCCACCAGCGTTCCATGGGTCTAAGTGTGAATTTGTGAGCCTTCAACTCCCAGGTGGGACAGGACCTCTGAGACTGTGCTGAGCCCCACCCATTTGTAGCGGCTTTCACCTGCATGGACCACCAAGGCCACCCCAGCTCCTCTAGTCTTTGCGGAGTCCCTTCTTAAGAAAACACAAGGCCACCAAACACTACTTGATCCAATCCTCAGCCAAGCCAAGTTCAGTCCTCTCTACTGGCACTCTCCATTTTTCCCCAGCCTCCCAACCCCCTCTTTGCTCTTCCTTTTTTTCATTTCCCCATTGCACCTTCTGTTCCCTCTATTCTCCCCTAGAAAACCCCTACCTGTCTTGGGTGTAGTTGAGCTCAGTCTACACTGGTCTGTCTCCCCTATGGCAGTGGACTGAAGAGACTCAGTCTTGCCTTGCGCCTTGCAACAAGTGTCCAATGCTGCTTCTCCTTGACAATTTCTAACCCTGTTTTTCCGATCCCCACCCTGCACACAGAAAAATCTGCACCCCAAGCCCGTATGTGTGATGGGAAGCAGAATATGCCACCCTAAAATATGTGTCTTTGGCATAAAGACTATTGGGGTCTGACTATTTTTGAGAGGCTGCAAACACAGGAGAATCTCTGCAAACAGAAATTGCCCTTTCGGAAGACAATTTATATTTATAAGAGAAATCATGATTCGTATCCAGAAGAGAAGGAAGGCTAAATCACAGGAAACTCTTACTGTTGATGAAGGCAGTGCCTTAAATCTCTTAACAACCTTGCCCTGGTTTGCTGTGTTTTCCTGGTCACCTCCTGTAACTGGCTTCCACACCCCAACATCTCTGTCATTAGCCAAAGATGGCTTGGGCCATCTTGGGGACTTACTCAGTTTTTCTGGGTCTCTCTAATAGACATGAGGTACACAGTTAATAAACCTATTTGTTTTTTCTTCATTTAAATCTCTCCTTTGTTACAGAGGTCTCAGAGAAGAACTCATAAAGTCAGAGGGAGTTATTTTCCTCCCCTACCTGTGTCACCTACAGTGAAATGCTCCATCTCCATAGGGGATCACAAGGCCAATCCTTGGGGTGTCCAGCCAGTCCCAAACTGCCAGGTCACTGTGGTACTGACTGTCTGATATTAGTCTCATTTCCACCTCATGTCTAGCACTTGGGGGATTTTATTTACTTTTTCTCTTTCAGACCAGCTACATATTTCAAAAACCGAGAAATATATATATACCCAGCAGTTCTTGTGTGTAGTAGGAGGTGTTTCATGACCCTCAGCTCTGTCTGCCATGTTGCCAGAAAACCTTATATTTTCTACTGATATTTCAGCATATAACAGACACTGACACTTAGTAGGATGACAAAATTGCTGAATAATCAACTTGATGTTAACTTGTTGGAAGAATACATATTCACATCTTTGGAATGCTACTCTTAAAGCTTTGTATCTTGTTTCCAGCATGGGCTTCTTAATGTGTGATGAAAGCTTTCTGCCTAGATTCATTCTCCACATAATTGAACTGTTTGATTCCCACAGAGTCCCTCCTGGAAGTGAATTAGCCATTGGGGATAATGAATGGAAGACAAAGGAACATACAAATGAACTGCATCAAGTCAACCTTGAAGTTTGCCCCAAGGCCCACATAACCCATAAAATGTTGTTCAACTAAACACAACAGTCCTGCTCAAGGAGCAGAGAGGACTGTTTTGAAAAACAGTAACCCTACCTCACTCCCAAATCCTACCCATCAGCCCAGGACTCCGAAAGACCACTGCTAGTCTTGCCCAACCAATATATTGTGCCCATGGTACAAGGTCAACTTTCCAGACCCAGATGCAAAGGTCACTTCCACATTCGTCTCTCTGGCCTGGATGTCTCCTGTGGGTTCCAGACTCCAATGCCCTAAGTGATAAAACCACTTGGATCTCTAATAGGCTTGCCAAACTTAATTCATCTAAAACTGGACTCGTAATCTATCCCCCACCATCTTAATGTGCCCACATTCTCAGCTCAACAAATATCAATCTCATTCTTCTAGCTGCTTAGGCTGAATTTCTCATGGTTAAACAGGATGCCTATCTTTCATGCCCCAATTCCAATCCAACAGCAGATCATATGGGCTTCCTGGTGTGCTTTTAGTCCTGACTCTACTCATCCTGATTTCCTGGGTTTTGTGCATTTCCCACTCAAGACATACATGGTCTATAGCTGCAATCCTGGAAATGTCTTTCTCCCTGGAAGGTTTTTAGTGTGATCTCCTTGGGACAGGGTCAATTTATGTGCCACACCATTAACCCCAGGGCCTAGTGGAGCATTTGGTAAATGGTCGAGGAAAGCAAAATGACTACTGGGTACAGTTCACTGCCAAGAAGTTAAGAACACATGAGAAAGTCTTAGCAATTTTGAGTTTTATCTGAAGGTCAAGGAATCCCTTCACCCTATTGTGTTCTGGAAAATGGCTGGCCACCAAGGATGACTCTTCCCCCACATGATTTAGAGGAGTTTCACAGATGTTCCCTTATTCACCCATGACAAAACCAGACACAGACCTTCCAAATCCCCACTCTTGCCCTCATAAGTGCTTGGCTGGACTGATTTATCCCCACTGATCAATCAAAATGCATGTTAAAATCTCTTCAGGCCCATTGTCAGCCTGAGGAACAGACAGCACTGTCCCTACCCAGAACACTCTGGTCTCAGGTAGAATGTTCTCTGACGTACTTTCCAATCATTCCTCCCCTTCATCCCACATTCCTACACCCAGTTCTCTCTGCCTTGTTTATTCTTCTCTATCAAAGAAAACCTATTTGGCCTAACTGAGGGCACCTGTGGTTTTGCCTTTTGCAATGGTCCCTTCCCCTCTTGCAATAATCCTCTTGAATCAAAGTCTATACTTACTAAGTTGAAATTTTTTAAGTTTTTATTTTAATTCCAGTAAAATTATCATAGTGTTATATTAATTTCATGTGTACACTATAGTGACTCAACACTTCTGTACTTTACTCAGGGCTCATCACGACAAGTGCACTCTTAGTCATTATTAGGAGTCTTTCTTTACACTGAGCCAAAATCTGCCACCTGTGCATTCGTTCTACCCATAAGGGTCCTCTAAGCTATGCAGAATAAATCTAGTTCCTTCCCCATTAAATAAGTGCTCAGTTACTACATTTCTCCCTTGAAACTTCAAAATCTTCTCCTTTCCAGATTAAATAATTATGCTAAAGATATACAACATTTGTCTTATCATCCCTAAATCCTGCCCTACACGCCACATGGAATGTTCCTTTTTATGACAGTGGCTGAAAAAAATGTTTAAGTTAAAGTACCAGTGATCTAAAGAACAGAATAATATTTCACAAAAAAGAATGATATATCACTCAAAATTAATTCAAATAATGCCAAAATTCAAATAATATATCACTCAAAATTAATTCAAATAATGCCAAAGAACCACCACATGAACAAGTTTGTTGGAACAACAGGAGACGAGCAGGCAGCTGAGGACATGTACCCTCCGCTTGGGAGCCTGGAGCAGCCCTCCCTAAAGCAAGAGAAGAAGGGTTATTCCCTGGAGAAAGTGATAAGACCATATTATTGCACCGGTCATGCTAAAACATGAATTCAGGGGACTTGAGGATTAATGAACTTTACAGAAGGTTAAAACTGCCAACTAGAGAGGAACAATGGAAGATTAACTATGTGTATACATAGTCCAGGAAAACCATCACCAGCCAAATGGGCAGGAAGATGAGAGTAACACAAGGTGAATTCACAAATTCCGAAATCATGTCCAGTAAACTCTCTCTACCATGAAATCAAGATGCCAGCGAGACCAGAGAACTCCAACCACACGGAACACCCAGAACCCCAATGAGGAGCAGTTCTTCAGAAATGGTTTCACTTCCAATGTGGGAACTACTTGCTAAAGATATTTTTTCAAACTTTAAAGGAAAAACGAAGATACTACAACTTGTAAGAACAGAGAAGAGGAGAATGCCTCAGATTTGCTCCCGGGGACTTGGAAGAAGGGGAGACCTGCAGGGAAGAGCTGAACACAGCCAAGAGAAGGGGAGCCACCACTGCAAACACCACACTCCATTCTGTTGACTGTTCTTTTGAAGGCAGAAGAAAAATGTCTCAGTAGCTGGAGGACATGAGAAAAATCTGTGAACACACTCCCGTGGCTGCAAAAATCATTACAAGCAACAATAGAGATCTGAGAGTGGATTCACTAGAGAAATAACAATAACCCAAAAGATAGTTGCTGATATACAAATGAATCACTAGGAAGCTCAGCTTCCAGGTAGCAAATAAAGGGTCTCAGGACATTATCCTTCCCATCAAAACCAGTAGGAACTGGGTGCACTCTAGAACCAGAGCTGGGCTTGAGGCTTAATGTATTAATCATCTTGAAGCCAAAAGGCCCCGAGTGGATAAATCCAAAAAAAGACAAGCCTTCAGAGGGGAGGGGGGTGGGGGAATGGGATAGGCTGGTGATGGGTAGTAAGGAGGGCACGTACTGCATGGTGCACTTGGTGTTATACGCAACTAATGAATCATCAAACTTTACATCAGAAACCAGGGATGTACTATGTGGTGACTAGCATAATATAATAAAAAATTATTATAAAAAGAATAAAAAAATAAAAAGGTGGAGAGGTTAAAAAAAAAAAGACAAGCCTTCTATGAGAGAAAAGATGCCTTCCTGTGGCAGCAGAGTGACCGACCAGGAGGGGGCAGCTAAAATGGTCACCAACTTTAATGGCCACCAGCCTCCATTTACACCAGCTCTGAAGCCAGTCTGCTCCCAACACCTGCCCCTTTCCACAGGTTCGTCAATGACCCGGGGGGCGGGGTGGAGTCTGGGGCAGGGTAGCAGAGTGGACAGACTGCGAGGCTGTCTGGGTCTTCACTGAGTGCTGTGCATGCCCTCCAAGGACACAGACCAGAGGGAAACCTCCAAAGCCAGGGACACCAGGAGCACAGCCGCAGCGTGAGGGGAGCCCCTCAAAGACCAAAAAGCCAGCTGCAGGGTTGTGAATGGAGGAAGATCCTAATAGTTCAGAAAGCTGCCCATTGGAATACAAAACTTAAAAAAAAAAAAAATCTTAGGTCAAACTTGTTTTCAGATCCCAAGCCCTGGTAAAGGGATAACCCTGGTCAAACCCTGAAAACACCTGATGCCAGTGAAAAACTGGCCCTTCCCCACCAAGGAGGCAGCCTGATGCAGACATCAGAGAGATGTCACCGTCCACCCCCAGGGAGGCTGGGTTTTCAAAGTGACAGTACAGAGTCCTGGTGAAGAAGTTCAGCAATCAGGAGTCTTACACATTGTTGGCAGGCATGCAAAAGGGTACCAAACGCTTGCAAATTGTCAATTTCTCGTGACGCTAAACATAGACTTAATGCATGGTCCACTCCTTACTGTTCACCTAAAAGCCACAGAAATGTATGTCCATGCAAAGACTGGTACAAAAATGTTCATGCACCGTATTCATCATAGCTGGAACTGGAAATGACTCACATGTCCATCGGCAGGGGAAGAGATCTCCAGACCGTAGGCGACCTATAGCGTAGAGCACCACTCAGCAAGAAAAAGGAGCCAAAATACAGATGAGCACAGCGCCGGGGAAGAATATCAGAAATAGTGCTTGGGTGAAAGAAGCCACACACAAAATATCTCATGTGAAGTCTACAAGCACGCAAAAATTATCTATAGAGATAGAAACTAGAATGTAGGTTCCTTTGGCGAGTGAACTAGGGTAGAAATTAAATGCTGTGTACCTGAAGGAATCTTCTGGGGTGATGGGTGGGTCGGTGTACATGACATACATGTACATATCAAAACAAACTGGATAATAAAGATAAGTGCATTTTATTGCATGGAAATCAAGCCTCAATACAAGCTTGATCTGAATACAGAAACAACCAAAATTCAGTCTGAAAACATATTCAGAGATCAGCCTAGGGCAACAAAACTAAAGGACTAAGAAGTGGAGGGATGTCCACAGGGGTTGTCCCAGTGCCCCATCAGAGCAGCTTCCTAGAAAGTCAGTGAGGCATGGAGTCAATGGGCCGTTAGAGATAGCACACCATTGTTCCCTGTACGAAGTGGACATCTCAAACGGTGATTACTAGAAACAAGAGGATTTCCCATAGGAATGGCAGGAAGCAATGAAAGCAACTTTTTTTGAAGGTAATTATTATGCTAAGTAAATAAGTCAGACTGAGAGAAACAAATACCATTTAATTCAAATCATAAGTGGAATTAAAAAAATGAATAAATGGGGCGCCTGGGTGGCTCAGGCAGTTAAGCGTCTGCCTTTGGGCTCAGGTCATGATCCCAGAGTCCTAGGATTGAGCCCCATGTGGGCTCCCTGCTCAGTGGGGGAGCTTGCTTTTCCCCTCTGCCTCTGTTCCTCTGCACAGTCCTGCTCTCTCTCGCTCTCAAATAAATAAATAAAACTTAAAAAAAGAATAAACACATTAGATCTATAAATAGAACAAGCCGATGAGTGCCAGAGGGGAAGGGGATGGGAGATGGGAAAACGGGCGAAGGGGAGTGGGAGATACAGACTCCCAGTTATGGAGTGAATAAGTCACAGGTGTCAGAGGTACCAGGTAGGGAATAAGGTCAATGATATTGTAATAATGTAACAGGATAGCTGAGCTACATTTGTGGTGAACACAGCACGATGTATAAATCTGTCAAATCAGCGAGTGTACCCAGAAACGAATGTAACACTGTGTGTCAACTACACTCAAAACAAATCTAGAAAATAAATTAAATCACATGCAATTACATCTTGTCTTATACAAAGAAAAAAGGTGGTTACTTTTCCACAGAATAATAAATATAGAAATAAAAGGAGACAACATGTGGTCTAGGATGGCAGCACACACAGATCCTAGCTCACCTCCTCCCATGGAACACACTGAACCTACGGCTGCGTACCCAATGGTTTCCTCAGAGAAACACCTGAGAACGAGCTGACGGGCTCCTTCGCAACAAATGATAAAAGGACCACATGGAGATGGGTAAGAGAGACAGAGATGCGGTCTTGCCAAAACCCCACCCCTGACGTGGCGACCTCACAAATCCTGAGCTTCCCTCTGAGAAGCAAGTGCTTTATGCCCCCCATCAGCACCCAGATCCTTGGGAGCTGCACTGGAGACAGGAGCCCCCAGAACATCTTGCTTTGAGATCCAATGAGGCTCACGTCCAGGAGACCCCAAGAGCTGTAGGGAACTGCAACACTACTCTGAAAGGCCTGTGTACAGACTCACTCTCCCGGGACTGGCACAAAAGCAGCACTCTAAGAAGCACCTAGACTATAATGAGGGGGATTCATTTGCTAATCATAAAAGATCTGCTGGAGAGCAGGGGACGATCAGAACTGGTTCCAGAAATGGAGGACTGTTGGTTGCCATTTGTGCACTCTCTATTTTGCTAGCACTGGCAGGTGCACAAGGTCCCTAAACTCTCCTGCTGCCCCCATTAGAACAGGCCCATGGGTCCCAGCCCTGAGTGCTCCTGCTGGTGCTCTACAGTTGGCAGATGTACCCTGGCTTTGTGCTATCCTGACCCCTTGCTAAAGCCAGCCCACACAGGGGATGGCCCTTGATCACATGGCTCTGGTGGCAGTGGGGGGAGGGTGTTGCTTTTCTGGGCCCCATGGATCCGAAACAATTGGAGAGACAGTTTTTTGTAGGCTACCACCCCCAGGGTACTTCACAGACAGTGGACTGAAGTATACCTCCCGTCTTTCTATGGAAAAGGCCTATTTACTTGTCCTAGAACTTTGGCCTGAGGGACAGGCTTCAGGTTTACATCACATCTAGAGGCTATGGAGGTGTTCTTAGGACCAAGTGGACAGCATCTTTACATTCTCCCTCAACCTCACTAAATCTCACCAGTACCTCCCAGGAAGAAGCTTATGCACTTGTCTAGCGCTCTGACTTTTGCAACTGTTGCTCAGGAGACACCTCTGGATCACCAGTGACCAGCAAGGATTACAACTGTGGTCCCACAGGATTATATATGTTACATGCATTACAAGCTACCGTCTGGGGGTGCCTGGATGGCTCAGTCAGTTCAGCAACTGACTCTTGATTTTGGCTCTGGTCATGATCTCAAGGTTGTAAGATCTAGCCCTGCATTGGGCTCCATGCTCAGCAGGGAGTCTGCTTCTCTCCCTCTTCCTCTGCCTCTTCCCGCCCTCACACTCACACTCTCTCTCTAAAAATAGATAAATAAAATCTTAACGACAACAAGAACAACAACAAAGCTGCTGCTTCCAGTCAGCCTGAAACTAGATGCTGACATCCCTCCCTTTGGAGGGATCTTCAACAACTCGGACCTATCGAGAATAAATCAAGATGGAATGATAAGATTCATCTCCTACCCCAGACCAACTCTTTAAGACTTGTAGAGGTAGCTGTTTTGCCTAATACATAGAAATAACCACAGGAAAACAACAAAAGAACAAGATAAAACCTCACACACACACATACACAGACATTAATGAAACACAGATAAGTTATTTATTTGGTGAAGAGCTCAAAGTAACGATATAAACATGGCCAGCAAACTCAGAAAAAATGGGTAGACATAGTGAGAATTTCAACAAAGACATATAAGAAATTACATACTTTTTTCCTTTCTCCCTCCCTCCCTCTTTTTCCTTCCCTCCCTCCCTCCCCTTCCTTCCTTCCTTCCTTCCTTCCTTCCTTCCTTCCTTCCTTCCTTTCTCTTTCTTTCTTTCTTTCTTTCTTTCTTTCTTTCTTTCTTTCTTTCTTTCTTTCTTTCTTTCTTTCATAAGAAATTACCAGAAGTCTTAGAAGTCATAGAGAAGTCACAGAGCTTAAGAATACAATAACTGAACTGGACACTACAATAGAAGGTTCAGCAGCAGACTAGATGAAGCAGAAAAAAGAATCAGTGATCTGGAAGACAGGGCAGTGGAACTCACCCACACACAGAAACAAAAAGAAGAATTTAAAAACTGAAACAGCTTAAGGGATCTATGGGACAATATCGAGAACAACATTCACTGTTCGTGTATAGAAATGCAACTGATTTCTGAGCATTGATTTTGTATCCCGCCACATTACTGAATTGCTCTATAACTTCTAGTAGTTTGGGAGTGGATTCTTTTGGGTTTTCCATATAGAGTATCACGTCATCTGCGAAGAGAGACAGTCTGACTTCTTCTTTGCTGATTTTGATACATTTTATCCCTTTATTGTTGCCTGATTGCTATTGCAAGGACTTCTAACTATGTTGAATAATAATGGTGAGAGTGGGCATCCTTGTCGTGCTCCTGATCTTAAGGGAAAGGCTTCCAGCTTTTCCCCATTGAGAATGATATTTGCTGTAGGCTTCTCATAGATGGTTTTTATGAGATTGAGGAATGTACCCTCTATCCCTACACTCTGAAGGGTTTTAATCAGGAAAGGATGCTGTATTTTGTCAAATGCTTTTTCTGCATCTATTGAGAGGATCATATGATTTTTGGCTTTTTTCTTGTTGATAAAACCTATTACACTGTTAGATTTGCGAATGTGAACCACCCTTGCATCCCAGGAATGAATCCCACTTGGTCATGATGGATAATCCTTTTAATGTACTGTTGGATTCCATTAGCAAGGATCTTGTTGCATTTCCATAGATGAACAATGAGACTGAAGAAAGAGAAATTAGGGAATCCATCCCATTTACAATAGCACAAAAAATCATACGTTACCTTGGAATTAACTTAACCAGAGATATAAAGGATCTATATTATAGAAACTACAAATCACTCTTGAAAGACATTGAAGAAGACACAAAAAGATGGAAAAATATTCCATGCTCATGGATTGGAAGAATAAACATAATTAAAATGTCCATGCTACCCGGAGCAATCTATACTTTCAATGCTATCCTGATCAAAATACCAATGACATTTTTCAAAGAACTGGAACAAACAGCCCTTAAATTTGTGTGGAACCAGAAAAGGTCCCGAATTGCCAAGGAATTGTTGAAAAGGAAAAACAAAGCTGGGGGCATCACAATGCTGGATTTTGAACTGTACTACAAAGCTGTGATCACAAAGACAGCATGGTACTGGCACAAAAACAGACACAGAGACCAATGGAACAGAATAGAGAACCCAGAAATGGACCCTTGGCTCTTTGGGCAACTAATCTTTGATAAAGCAGGAAAAAACATACAGTGGAAAAAAGACAGTCTCTTCAATAAATGGTGCTGGGAAAATTGGACAGCTACATGCAAAAGAATGAAACTTGACCACTCTCTCACACCATACACAAAGATAAACTCCAAATGGTTGAAAGACCTCAATGTGAGACAGGAATCCATCAAAATCCTAGAGGAAAACGTAGGCAGCAACCTCTACGACATTGGCAAAGCAGCCTTTTTCACGACACATCTCCAAAAGCAAGAGAAACAAAAGATAAAATGAACTTGTGGGACTTCATCAAGATAAACAGCTTCTGCACAGCCAAGGAAACATTCAAAAAAACTAAGAGGCAGCCCACGGAATGGGAGAATATATTTACAAATGATGCTACAGATAAAAGACTGGTATCCAAGATCTACACAGAACTTCTCAAACTCAATGCGCGAGAAACAAATAAACAAATCATAAAATGGGCAGAAGATATGAACAGACACTTTTCCAATGAAGACATACAAATGGCTAACAGACACATGAAAAAATGTTCAAAATTATTAGCCATCAGGGAAATTCAAATCAAAACCACACTAAGATACCACCTTACACCAGTTAGAATGGCAAAAATGGACAAGGCAAGAAACAACAATTATTGGAGAGGATGTGGAGAAAGGGGATCCCTCCTACATTGTTGGTGGGAATGCAAGTTGGTACAGCCACTCTGGAAAACAGTGTGGAGGTCCCTTAAAAAGTTAAAAATTGGGCTACCCTATGACCCAGCTATTGCACTACCTGGTATTTACCCCAAAGATACAGACATAGTGAAGAGAAGGGCCATATGCACCCCAATGTTCATAGTAGCATTGTCCACAATAGCTAAATCATGGAAAGAACTGAGATGCCCTTCTACAGATGAATGCATTAAGAAGTTGTGGTCCATATATACAATGGAATATTACTCAGCTATCAGAAAGAACGATTTCTCAACATTTGCTGCAACATGGACAGCATTGGAGGAGATAATGCTAAGTGAAATAAGTCAAGCAGAGAAAGACAATTATCATATGGTTTCTCTTATCTATGGAACATAAGAACTAGGAAGATCGGTAGGGGACGAAAGGGATAAAGAAAGGGGGGATAATCAGAAGGGGGAATGAAGCATGAGAGACTATGGACTCTGGGAAACAAACTGAGGGCTTCAGAGGGGAGAGGGTTGGGGGAATGGGAGAGGCTGGTGATGGGTAGTAAGGAGGGCATGTACTGCATGGTGCACTGGGTGTTATACGCAAGTAATGAATCATCAAACTTTACATCAAAAAAAATAAATACATAAAAATAAAAAATTTTAAAAAAAGAATAACATTCACATGATAGAGGTTCCAGGAAGAAAAGAGAAAGAGAAAACAGCAGAAAACATATTTGAATAAATAATGTCTAAAAACTTCCTTAACAGGGGGAAGAAAACAGACATCCATATTCAGGAAGTCCAGAAAGCTCCACACGACATGAATCCAAAGAGATCCACACCAATATTAAAAGCAGCAAGAGAAAAACAAGTTGGGATATACAAAGGACCCTTCCCCCATTTGACTATAAGGAGATTTTCAGCAGAAGCTTCACAGACCAGAAGGGAGTGGTATGATACATGCAAAGCACTAAAAGGAAAAACTTCCTAACAAAAATACTCTACCCAGCAAGTTTATCATTCAGAATTGAAGGAGAGATAACAGAGTTTTCCAAATGAGCAAAAGCTAAAGAAGTTCACCACCACTCAGCCAGCCTTTCATTAAAATGTTAAAGGGAGGGGCACTGGGGTGGCTCAGTAGGTTGAGCATCCAACTCTTGATTTTTGGCTCAAGTCATGATCTCAGGGTCATGAGATCAAGCCCCAAGTCAGGCTCTGCACTCAGCACAGAGTCTGCTTGTCCTTTTCCCTCTGATCCTTCCCCGACTTGTGCTCTCTCTCTTATAAATAAATAAATAAATAAATAAATAAATAAATAAATAAAATCATTTAAAAATTGTTAAAGGGACTTCTTTAAGCTGGATAAAAGGGACACTAATTAGTAATGAAACAATATAAAAATAAAAATCTCTGTGATAAAAGTAAATATATACCGCACATGGCAAAACGTGCAGGATAGGTCATATGTTAGACCACAAAACAAGTCCCAATAAATTTAAGACTAAAATCACTTCAAGCATCTTTTCCAACTTTCATGAACCTAGAAATCAATTAGAAGAAGAAAACTGGAAAAATCACAAATATGTGGAGATTAAATAACATGCTACCGAACATTCATAGGTCAACTAAGAAATCAAAGGAGAAATCAAAAAAATACATTGAGGCAAATGAAAAAGAAAATATAACATACCAAAATCTATGGGATGTAGCAAAAGCAGTACTAAGAGGGAAGTTTATAGTGATACAAACCTATCTCAAACAACATGAAAAATCTCAAATAAGCAATTTAACTTTGCACTTAAAGGATCTAGAAAAAGAACAAAGTCCAAAGTTAGTACAAGGAAGGGAATAATAAAGACGAGACAAGAAGTAAATGAAGGAGAAATTAAAAAGACAATAGAGAAGATCAATGAAATTAAAAGCTGGTTGTTTGAAGAGATAAATAAAATTGCCAAATCTTTAGCTAGACTCACCAAAAAAAAAAAAAAAAAATTGAAAAGCTCTCAAATAAGTAAAATCGGAAATGAAAGAGGAGAATTAGAACTAATACCACAGAAATACAAAGAATCATAGGACTACTATAAACAATTATATGCCAACAAACTGGGCAATCTAGAAAAAAGATAAAAAAATATACCATCTTCAAAGGCTGAATCATGAAGAAATAGAACATCTGAATAGACTGATGACTAGTAAGGAGGTTGAACCAGTCATCAAAACATCCCAACAAACAGTAATCCAAAACTAGAAGGCTTCACTGTTGAATTCTTCCAAACATTCAAAAATTTAATACTCATCTTTCTCAAAGTCTTCCAAAAATTGAAGAGGAGGGAATATTTCCAAACTCATTTTATGGGGCCAGAATTATCTCAATACCAAAACCAGACAAGGGCACCACAAAAAGAGAAAATTACAGGCCAATATCCCTAAGGAACATTGATGCAAAACTCCTCAACAAAATATTAGCAAACCAATTTCAACAATACATTAAATGGATCATGCACCATGACCAAGTGGAATTTATTCCAGGGATGCAAGGATGGTTCAACATCTACAAATCAAGTGATTTGCACATTAAAACAGGAAGAATAAGAATCATATAATCAACTTCAACCAGAAAAGTGATTTGACAAATTCAGCATCTTTTATGATAAAAACTCTCAACAAAGGGGGTATAAAAGGAACATACCTCAACATATTAGAGGCCATATATGACAAACCCAAAACTAATATACTCAAGAGTGAAAAGGTGAAATCTTTTCCTCTAAGATCAGGAGCAAGACAATGATGCCCATTCTTGCCACTTTTACTCAACATAGTTTTGGAAGTCTTAGCCAAAGCAATTAGACAAGAAAAAGAAATAAAAGCCATCCAAATGGGAAAGGAAGGAGTAAAACTGTCACTATTTATGAATGACATGATTTTATATATAGAAAACCCTAAAATCTTCAACAAAAAAACCTGTTAGAACTAATAAACAAAGTCTGTAAAGTTGCAGTACAAAATCAACATATAAAAGTATGTTGTGTTTCTATACACTAGAACTATCAGAAAGAGAAAGTAAGAAAATACTATTTATAATTGCATCAAGCGGAATAAAATACCTAAGAATAAACTGAACCAAGGAGGAGAAAAGCCTATACACTGAAAACTATAAGCCATTGATGAAAGAAGTTGCAGAAGGAACAAAGACATGGAAAGATATTTTGTGCTCATCGATTGGGAGAAGTGATATTGTTAAAATGTCAACATTACCCAAAGCAATCAACGCAATCCTTATCAAAATTCCAATGGTATTTGTCATAGAAATAGAACAAACAATCATAAAATTTCTATGGAACTAGAAAAGACCCCAAATAGCTAAAGCAATCTTGAGGAAAAAGTACAAAGGTGGAGGCATCATGCTCACATATTTCAAATCATACCACAAAGGTACAGTAATCAAAACAACATGGTATTGGCATAAAAATGGACACACAGATCAGTGGAACAGAATACAGAGCCCAGAGATGAACTCACAGATATATGGTGAATTAATTTATAACAAAGGCATTAAGGACATAAAATGTCAAAAGGAGAGTTTCTTCAATAAATGGTGTTGGGAAAACTGGACAGCCATGTACAAAAACATGAAACTAGACTACTACCTTATATCATACACAGAAATCAACTCAAAATGGATTGAAGATTTGAATGTAAGACCTAGACCATATAACTCATAGATGAAAACATAGATGGCAAGCTCTTTGACACTGGTCTTGGTGATTTGTTGGATTGGACTCAACAAAAACACAACAAAAGCACAAACAAATGCAAAGACAACAAAAGCACAAACAACTGGGACAACATCACACTAAAAAGCTTTTGCAAAGAAAAGGAAACTATCAACAAAATGAAAAATCATTCTACCGAGTGGGAGAAATATTTGCAAATCATATATCTGAAAAGGGGTTAATATCCTAAATAAATAAACAACGTATGCAACTCAACAGCAAAAACAAATGATAATAATAATCTGATTAAAAATAGGCAGAGGTATTTTTCCAAAGAAGACATACAGATGGCAAACAGGCACGTGAAAAGATGTTCAATATCACTGATCATCACAAAAATGCCAATCAAAACCACTATGAGATATGACCTCACACCTAAAAGACAAGAAAGAACAGCTATTGGCAAGGATGTGGAGAGAAGGGAACTCTTGTGGCCAGCTGATTGGGATGTACATTGGCACAGCCACTCTGGAAAACAGTGTGGAGGTTCCTCAGATAATTAAAAATAAAACTACCATATGATCCAGCAATTCCATTTTTGAGTATTTATCCAAAGGAAACCAAAACACTAATTTGAAAAGATATATGCACTCCTCTGTTTTTACAGTAGTTTTTACAAAAGCCAAGATATGGAAACAACCTAAGTGTCTACTGATGAATGAACAAGTAAAGAAGATATGGTACATATATACAATAGAATACTACTTAGCTATAAAAAAGGTTGAAATCTTGCCATCTACAATAAAATGGATGGACCTGAGGTTATTAGGCTATGTGAAGTATGTTGGACAGAGAAAGACAAAAACCATATGATCTCACTTATATGTGGACTGTGCAAAACGAAACAAATGAACAAACAAAACAAACTCATAGATACAGAGAACAGAGTAATGGTTGCCTGAGGGGATGGTGGGCGGGAGGTCGGTAACATGGGTGAAAGGGTTCAAGAAGCACAAAGTTTTGGTCATAAAATAAATAAGTCATGGGGACACAATGTATGAAGAGATCACTATAATCAATAATATTGTGCATATTTGAAAGTTGCCAAGAGAGTAAATCTTAACAGTTCTGGTCATAAGAAAAAAATTAACTTTGTATAGTGAGGGATGTTAACTAGACTTACCACGAGTGATGATCGCACAGTGTATATAAATGCTGAATTATTATGTTGTAAATATGAAACTAATATGTGTCAGTTATACCTCAATAAAAAAAGAGACAACAAAAGACCAGCAAAAATGTGGAACCAATGGGAAAATGGGATTCAGTATTAATAAAAATACCAGAATGGGCTGAAATTTTGTGTAAAAAAAATAGACACTACTGCCTTTAAGATGAATAATAAAATTTATGGCAGTTGAAACAACTTTTCAAGGAATAAAAAGACACTGAAAATAAAAACACATATATTAAAGTTCTAGAATGGGCAAAGCTACAATCTACCTGCATGAGTATAAACGCATCAGAATTGACTATAAAAACCCAAATATATTGAAAACTAAAGAAAATAAAAAATACGAAAAATACAACCCCTATTCAAAAACACAGTTGTAATCCAAAATATCTAATTGTGTTATCAGAATACGAAACACTGGGGCACCTGGGTGACTCAGTCAGTTAAGCATCTGACTCGAATTCAGCTCATGTCATGATCCCAGGGTTGTGGGACTGAACCCCATGTCAGGCTCTGCACTCAACGTGAAGTATGTTTGAGGATTCGCTCTCTCTCCCTCTGCCCCTCCCACTCATTCTCTCTCTCTCTAAAATAAATAAATAAATCTTTTTAAAAAATGAATAGGAAACATTCAGCTAAGAAGAAATTAAAAAATATTTGAAAATACAATAAATATATTAAAACAGGGGATGATTATAGGGATGTGATATGTATACATATGGCATACATAAGACAAAGAAAAATTAGTTGTGAATAATTTATTTTGTCCTGACTTGCTAAAGATGAAAGTTTTACCCAAGAAAATACACATGATTTGTATAATACTAAATTTACCACAGGGCAAATAATACGTAGTACTTGATGAAAAAAATTCATATGTATATTTATACAGTACTCCTAGTTAGGTGTCAGAATATGTTAAATAACTTACATCAGTTTTTGTGATAATATTTTCCGAAGTTCCAAATAGGAATTTAAATTGAGCTAGACACATAAAAAATCTACTAAAGATTTAACATGTAGCTGCTGAAAACTTCCGACCAGATTGTGGTGTACAAAAATATTAATAATAAAAATTATCACTCATTGGGGTGCCTGGGTGGTGTAGTGGGTTCAGCGTCTGACTCTTGATTTCAGCTCAGATCTGATCTCAGGGTCGTGAGACAGAGCTCCACGCTGGGCCACAGGCTCAGTGCAGAGTCTGCTTGAGATTCTCTCTCCCTCTTCCTCTGCCCCTCCCCACTCCACTCTCTCTCACACTGAAATAAATATATAAATCTTAAAAAAATTATCACTCATTTTTTGACAGATAATATTTATTTTCATTTATTTATTTATTTATTTATTTTATCTTTTAAAAAGATATATGTATATTTTAAAAATATGGTCCTAATGAGTCTTAATGATTGGACATAGAAACAGAACAAAGATAAAAATTAAAAAATGATTTAGTGGAATTCCTGATATGACAAAAACTCACTACATGAATTCCACAGCAGATTGGAGAAGCAGAGGAAAGAATCCATGAACTTCAAGGTGTATCAAGAGAAATTATCTAGTTAAACAACAGAAAGGAAATAAGAGAAAAAGGATTATGTCCTCAAAGACTTGTGGGACAATACAAGAAATCTGCATATGTGTAGATGGAATCCAAGAAGGACAGGTGAGAGAAAAAAAGGCAGAAAAATAAGTAACAAAATAACGGCTGAAAAATTCGCAAATCTGGTATATTTAGCCAGGTTGGAAGATGCAAGATGAATAAGCAAAAATCAAATGCACTCCTGCACCAAAACAGCAAACAACTGGAAAGTGAAATGTAATAAAACATTTCCATTTAACATTAGGGGAAAAAAACGCTAGGAATTAAATAAACAATAGCGTGCAAGATCTATAAAATAAAAACTCTAAAACATCATTGAGAGAAATTAAAGACCCAAATGGAGGGACATGCCATGTTCAAGGACCAGAAGACTCAATCTGGCTAACCTGTCTATTCTCCCCAATAGTGATCTCTAAACTCAATACATCCCAATCAAAATCCAAATAGGCTGCTTGTAGAAACTGAAACCTGATTTTTTTTTAGATTTTTTTAAAAGATTTTTATTTATTTATTTGACAGAGATAGAGACAGCCAGTGAGAGAGGGAACACAAGCAGGGGGAGTGGGAGAGGAAGAAGCAGGCTCCCAGCGGAGGAGCCTGATGTGGGGCTCGATCCCAGGACTCTGGGATCACGCCCTGAGCCGAAGGCAGATGCTTAAGGACAGAGCCACCCAGGCGCCCCTGAAACCTGATTTAAAATTGTTACAACAATGAAAAACCCAAAGCAACTTAAAAACAAAGTTGAAAAATCTTACAGTCCCCGGGGCGCCTGGGTGGCTCAGTCAGTTAAGTATCTGCCCTCAGCTCAGGTCATGATCCTAGTGTCCTGGGATTGAGCCCCATGTCAGGCTCCCTGCTCAGCAGGGGGCCTGCTTTTCCCTCTTCCTCTGCCCCTCTCTCCTGCTCATGCTTTCTCTCTCTCTCTCAAATAAATAAAACCTTAAAAAAAAAAAAAAGAAAAAATCTTATAGTCTCCAACTCCCAATTATATTAGATTTAATATAATTCTACAGTCATCAAGGGTCTGACATTGGTACAAAGATAAATAAGGAGATCAATGGAATAGAATAGATGATACAGAATTAGGCCAAACTTAAATGAATTGATTTTTGACCAAAAAGTCAAGATAATTCAACAGGAAAAAGATATTCTCTTCAACATATAGTGCTGGGATATCAATATGAGATAAAAGTGAGCATTACCCTTTATCTTCTACCACTTACTACAGGTATGGACCACAGTCAACAAATCTGAGACCTAAAATCATAAAACATCTGGAAAACAACATAAGAGAAACTTTCATAATCTTTGAAGTAGCAAATATGTCATAGATAAGACACAGTGTAAACCATACAAGAAAAATTGATAATTAAACTTCGCCAAAATTTAAAACTTCTACTCTTTGAAAGATGCCAGTAAGAAAATGGAAAAGGGGTGGCTCAGTCGTTGGGTGTCTGCCTCCGGCTCAGGGAGTGATCCCGGCATTATGGGATCGAGCCCCACATCAGGCTCCTCCGCTATGAGCCTGCTTCTTCCTCTCCTGCTCCCCCTGCTTGTGCTCCCTCTCTCGCTGGTTGTCTCTCTCTATCAAATAAATAAATAAAATCTTAAAAAAAAAAAAAGAAAATGGAAAAGGAAGACACAGACTGAGAGAAAATATTCACGATGGACACCAGGCAAAGGATGTGTATTAACCCAAGTCATTTATGAAACTCAAATACCTCAATAAAAAAGGAGCCAGAGGTTTGAGCAGACATTTCATGAAATAAGTGGTACAAATGGACCTAAACCAGGTGAAAAGATGCTCATCATCAGTAGCCATAGGAAAGTCAAGCTGAAGTCCACTAGAACTATTAGAATTTCCAGAAGTAAACACTGTCAATGCCAACTGTCGGCAAGGATGTGACGTAAGTATATAATAGATTTCAGAAGTCCGGTGTCGACCCAGTTTTGAAGTCATGGTTGAAAACTCACAACCCCCTTCGAAGGCAGTTTGCGAAGCTCCCAGTCCCACTCCTTCCCTCACCAGACACTCACACTCCCGAGTTGGAATACACCCATCTCCAGCTGCCCAAGGCCCTCATACCTCACACCCAGGAATGGCCCCTTCTCACTTAGGACCATGGGTTTATCCAAATACCCAATGCTCAGGAAGCCTAGGTGGCCCCACCTGGCTAACTGTGTGTCATTTCCCATACACAGGGCTCCTCCTACAGCTCCGGTTTGCTGTCACCCTGCCCCTGGATGCAGCCAGCTGTGTGGCCCCACCTGGCACTATGGGTATTTTCATAGGTACTATACAAAACCATCGAGTGACTCTTCTTAATAAATACATTTTAAGGCAAAATTCACCAGATGTTTTGTCTCTGTGTACGATTTTTTTGAGTGTTCGCTGAAATCAAACGTTGGAAAAATCACGGGGCTTCTCAACTTTGCGTCATTTCAGTACAGAATATCTAGAGATTCAACTTAACCTACGAGCTCAATCAAAATATTCTTTTTTCTTTTTTTTTAAAGATTTTTTTTATTTGACAGAGATAGGGACAGCCAGCGAGAGAGGGAACACAAGCAGGGGTAGTGGGAGAGGAAGAAGCAGGCTCATATCGGAGGAGCCTGATGTGGGGCTCGATCCCATAATGCCGGGATCACGCCCTGAGCCGAAGGCAGACGCTTAACCGCTGTGCCACCCAGGCGCCCCGTGCCACCCAGGCACCCCCAATCAAAATATTCTTCCCACACACTGATACATCCCCACACACAATGATCTGAAAATTAAATCACACAGTGGCAGCCCCATTGTGTAATCCACTCCGTCTGTCCAGAGCCATTGCAGTACTGTCTGGTTGACAAGCTTGGTTGTCACAATCATAACTTTCTAAAGCTTCAAGAGCTAAGGTCTTTTTTTTCTATTTGTTGGATACTGTGACTAAAGAGTCCCAATTGATTTTGAAGGAAATATACAACCAAAATAGAGAAAATGCCCTTATTTAAAAAATAAGTCAAAAAACATTGTTAGGCACTTAGGTTGACTTTACAAATCTTCCAAGTTTCCCGTTTTCGAAGAAAACCCGACCAGTGAAAGAGGCATCAACAAATCTGCCAAAGCGGTTTTTTCTTCACAAAATAATGTGCTTGGATTATTTTAATTTTGACAATTACAGCTTCCATATTTATTTCTAGGATATCACAGTTTGCTTGGACGCAATTACAAATACCATGTATGCCATATTCAACTTCACATGTATTTCTACTCTACTGGTCTATTAAGTTAGCAAGGTCATGGTGTTTTTTTGTTTCTTTTTGTTTTTTAGAAAGAGACAGAGAGAGAAAGCAAGGCGGGGGTGGGGGGTGTAGGAACAGAGGCAGGGGGAGAAAGAATCTTAAGAAGGCTCCATGACCCTGAGATCATGACCTGAGCCGAAATCAAGAGTCAGATGCTTAACCGACTCAGCCACCCAGGCGCCCACAATCATGTTTTTATAACAATATTCTGCTCTGCCAAAAATTTATTCATAATAACAGTCAAACAATAATTTTACTTTCAGCCCTGAACTTCTTAAAATACATCTAAAATAGAATTAGCAATTGCTTTAGATGTTTTACCTTTGATAGAATTAATTTCCAAAAGTTTCGCTTTGATTCCAGGAATTGAATTTCAAAAACAAACAAAATAAACAAAACTGACTTTGGTTTTGAAAATAACTGAATTGATTTTCTATCTGAATCACAGGAGAACCTGATAGAAAACGGACATTTTTCGGCTGCATTTTTCTTCTGTTATTGGAGACACCGTATTAACAGCTGTTGTTTTAGCTTCTGTACAAATATAAAAAACATGCAACTGAAAATGAGTGACGTTAACCCAGAGTAAGTGGCTTTCAATGAGAATTCATGGTTCAGAGACAGACAGGTTAGTGTGACTTCTGTCGCCCCCATCTTAAACCATCGTCTGTAGACAGTCTTCCTAAAATTACTACTAATTTCTGAACCGGAAGCAATGTTTCCTTCTGTTTTTTAATTTGATTTTTATTTATTTTTATTTATTTGAGAGAGAGAGAGAGACATAGAGAGAGAGAGAGCACAAGTAGGGCAGAGGGAGCCAATATCCAAGCAGACTCCCGCTGCGTGGGGAGCCGCATGTGGGGCTTGGTCTCACGACGCATGAGATCAGGACTTGAGCCGAAACAAAGAGTGGACGCCCAACCGACTGAGCCCCCGGGAGCCCCTGGAATTAAATGTTTCTTAATCAGACTCATGTTTCCCAGTTTATCTGTACCTGTTCAGTGAATTCACTGTGGCCCCATCAGTGACTAGACAAAGTTTGTAAATTACCAGCTCACCATCAAGAGCCTCGAGAAATGGAAAGTCAATACTAAGCATTTGCTAAGTGTTCACTTTCCTCCTCATTTTATCCCGTTCCTTTTTTCTTCCCCTCCCCCCCTTTTAAACTCATTGCTAATAAAATGATTAGTTACAAAACAGAGCTCCAGAGCACAGCTCCGGGCTGTGGGACGGCTCATCTCTGTGCACGCCGACAATTTTCTCAGGATCTCCTGGAGTGCCAGACTCCCCACGTGCTCACGAGCCTAGGCTTGCATTGCTTCCTTGGGGTGTGATTGTCAATTTTCAACTCTTCGGTCATTTCAAATGATCGATTTCTACCAATTCAGTTAGAAACCGGAAAGTCACTATCAGTGGAAGTGATGGGAAGAGCTAATTTCGGTGAGGTGGACCTTACTCGTATTCCCAGCATATGCATTTAAACATATTTCCTTTCCTTCAGAACACAAGGCAAAAACCAAATTCTTGTCAGATTGATTAGAATTTGTGAACACAATGTAGGTAAAAGACCCCCTTTCGCAGACACTGAATTTCGTTGTAATTATTTTTTTAAAATACATTTACATTCTCTCCTTAGTTCTTCTAAAGTAAGACTGGACAAAAATGGATTTCTTTAAAACAAATATCTTTTTATTCTCGCCTGCTTATAAAATCTTAATGAATGAGCCCTTCCTTCAGGCTTTTCATTACTTGCAGGGCCTGGAGGGAACAGTCCCGGCATCTTCATTATTCTGAGGCCGTTATCTGAGATAATGAACGTCAGGCTGCTTTGGTGATCATCGTTTCATGGAGCCTGGGGTTTAAAGCAGTTGCGTGGGAGACGTTTCTGGCACTCATGATGGTTCAGAGCCCAGAGAAGCCATGGCGTAGAGGGTCAGTAAAGTATTCATGAGAACTAAGAGACAAAATTTCCTCCCGGGGTTTCCAGAAGCATGGCATGGTCACTCTTGCAAAGCTGGTCTCTCTGGGCTTATTTTATTTAGATGGGATCAAGACCTCGGAAATATATAATAAAGAAACACTATATTTTACACCTCGGTCTGCACAGCCGTCCCCATGTGTGGGCATGGCAGGGGACAATGGAGTATGAAATGAGCAAGTTCTGTCCCCTAACCCTGGGGCTGTCCACTGCCATGTGGGAAAAACCAGGCCAACAAGGACTGGCTTCTCAGGATGGGGAATGTCAGGGCGGGGG
>NW_024425563.1:97645536-97674336 GCF_017311325.1 Ursus maritimus | reverse complement strand
GGCTGCGAACAGGCAGGTGAGGAGCACAGGCACTGGTCCATGAAAACAGATGGAGTTTTGCTTGTTCTAGAAGGTTTCAAGGCATTTCGGGTGAACTGAACTAGGAAAAGCAGGTGAAGAGATGTGCACACAACCCCATATGCATTCAACATGGGGAAGGCAGGTGTGGGGAGACAGGGGGCCTCTGGACCAGCTGGCAAGCCATGCATGGGTGCCGTGCCTTCCCAAGGGGCCGGCGAGAGGACTCCGAAAATCTAGTAATTAGGAGATAAGTGAATTTGCAGTTTTCAGGGGAAAATGTGCAACACTTTTTGTAAACAGTTGACCCTTAAACAACACAGAGGTTATGGACGCTGACAACCCACACAGTTGAAATTCCACATATAACCTTTGACCCTGCCAAAACTTAACTACTATCAGCCAACTGTTGACCAACAGCCTTACCAATCACATAAATGGTTGATGAACACAGATGCTTTATGTGGTACATGCCATATTCTTACAATAAAGTAAGCCAGAGAAAGAAAGTGGTCTTAAGAAAACCATCAGGGGGCACGCCTGGGTGGCTCAGTCAGTGAAGCGTCTGCCTTTGGCTCAGGTCATAGTCCCGGGGTCCTGGGATCGAGTCCCCGCACTGGGCTCCCCCCTCAGCAGGGAGACTGCTTCTCCCTCAGCCCCTCCTCCTGCTTGTGCTCTCTCTCTCTCTCAAATAAACAAATAAATCTTAAAAAAAAAAAACTGAAAAAAAAAAAAAAAAAAGAAAATCACCAGGAAGAGAAAATGCATTACAGTCCTGTCCCTCATGTATCGAAAAAAAATCCGTGTATAAGTGCGCAGTTCAAATCCTGTTTTTTTCAAGGGTCAACTGTATTAATCACATTTCTTTAATGTGCTAAGGCATTTCCTGTCCTTTAAATAATACACATCGTAAAGAAATTCTGAAGGCACGTTCATATGCATCCTCTCCCACGTGACCTACTTCTTTTCACAGAGGAGGAGAGCGAGGCCCAGATGTGACACGGGGCTCAGGGGGCAGAGGGGTGGGTAGAACCAGATCCAGCAAGCCTGCCCGGATGCTCAGATCCCCCCACCCGGATTGCATGTCTTCCCATCTATGTGAGTCGGAGGTGACACAGGCCCTTCTCTCTGTGGGTCCTCAAAAATAAGTGCGTATCTCGTTTTAAGCGATTATCTCGTTCATTTACAAAACGGTTCACTGACATACGTAAGACGGGGAAAGACAAGAAAACACGTGAATTAACCAGAGAAAGGAACACTGTTCTTTCTGTGCACCCCAAACGGATTACTGAGTAGTGATGTCGGAGACATTGACGCGTTAGTGCCAAAGAGTAACGACGTTCTAGCAACGGAAGGGCTCTGCAAGGCATCCGGTCCCGTTCGTATCTGAATTCGGGTCCACAGCCTCTGGACACTTTTGAGGGATTGTTCCAATGGTCAGAAGCATCCCCCATCTGCTTTTCCATGGCCACCCACTTAGCCTTTCTCTCCAGAGGTGACCTGGGTGCAGACGCACCAGCATTTGGGGCTCTCGGGGGTGGAGTCTAAAGTGTGTCCACCACGGTCAGCATCTCGTGTGACCACAGAGTTGTTCAAACAACTGTTTTTTTCTCCCTGTGCTACGATAATCAAGTTAGAACATGGGTTAAAATAGAGACCCTCCTTTCAGAGGCCCACAATTCTTATTATCTATGAAATGGGATTGCTTCCCATTAAAGAACTGGTGATGTTTTTTCTCCCATACGATAATGCTTTTCTCAATGTTGGCTGATGTGCTTTCAAAAGACACTCGGCAAATGTGTGATTAAAGATAAATTCAGTACCCAGCTGTCAGGGTTACCAAATTGTAACCGCTCTTAAGTGAGGGCAATTTGTTTTAGAAAAGATGAGATACAATTTCCAGAACTGGTGGTTTATGGATCCCTCCTGGGGTAATGGGCTCTTTTATACCTGAAGTTTATCTTCCCACCAGACAAATAAAAGGTGTGAGTTTTCTGTCGGTGTAAGAGCAGAATGTGGCTTCTGATCAACACAGACGGTGTTTTATATTCCCTGGTGCACCCCTGAAAATCTTCTCTAAGAATATTCATTGACTCATTCTGCTGGTGACGGAGACAGATTGGGGAAGCCATCCACGGGGCCCTTTGTCTTCACACTGTCAGCCTATTTCTACCCGAATGCGGCCCATGTAAGCATTTTGGATGCAGTTCAAGTTTCCTCTGGTAATGGTGCCATTGATCATGCTACTGGATGTGGTGAAGATATCTGCCTGCCTTGGGATGAATAGCTTTATTGTGTATTGTCACAATTGATTTCCCTTTGGCTAAGGACACAGGCTGGGGATATTTTAGGCCACTGTATTAATGACCAAGTGGCTTTTACCAGATGAATAATGGCCAAAGACTATGAATGATAATCTTCTGGAAGACAAAGGGAAATGCAAGCTCTTTTGCAACCTCAGTCTGCCTAAGGCTGGGCAAACGGCCACAGCATTTGTGGTACAAATTCAGGGGCCCCTCGCAAGAAAATCTGGTGCCGGGCGTTACTTTTAAGAAGCCCAACTGGATGGAGCTCTGGGGGGATGAAGGCGGGAGGAAATAGTCTTTGAGTCTTGACTCGGCAGAAGGTGTCGAGTGTCTGACCCTCATGATAAGCCTGCAGGGCGCCCCCAGATTGTCCCCGTTTGCAGGTAAAGAAGCCAAAAAACCTGACTTAAACAAGGTGACAGGGATTTCGGTGGGAAGTCACATCTGCTGAGCTCTCTAGCCCCTTCACTCCTGCTGATGCCCTGCCCAGGGTGACCCTCCTGGCTCCTCCTGCTTCCAGAGCCTGCAGGGTGCTCCTCCCTCCTCTCCCACCTGCTTCTCAGCTCCGGAGGAGCTGGGGGTGGGGAGGTCGGTCCTGGTTCCCTCACGGGACCTGTGTTTCTAGAACTCTTCCCGTTTGCCAATGCATCTCCAAAGCAGACAGTGAGATCAGTCAGTATCTGTGGATGGAATGAATGAAACACTTGCAAACCCACCCGTGGCTTCGCTGTTACAAGACATCCTCAGATGTAGTCGGATGGATGTCCACTATACACATACAGAAAGGATACAGAGAAATCAAGTTATTTGATCGAACTCTTGGGCCCCACACCTCGTTGTATTACAGGGCACTGCAAGAATTCGTTTGCGTGGCAATGACTTCCAGACATCAAGGACTCTTGAAGTCCTGCTCAAAGTTATTTTGTTAAGAAGGCAGCAAAACAGGGCACCTGGGTGGCTCGGTCTATTAAGCGACTGCCTTCGGCTCAGGGCATGATCCCAGGGTTCTGGGATCCAGCCCCGCATTGGGCTCCATGCTCAGCGAGGGTCCTGCTTCTGCCTCTCCCTCTGTCTCCCCCTGCCTGTGCTCTCCTGCTCTCTCTCTCTGTCTAATAAATTAACAAAATCTTCAAGAAAAAAAAAAGGCAGCAAAGTAGGATACATTGTGAGGGAGAAAAAAATGTCCTGAAACATTTTATGACTACATAAAGCAACATTTTCTATAAATTAAATTAATAAAAGTTTTAGCAAGGTTATCATAAAACCAGGGGCTTTACAAATGTGCACACCCTTCTGCAAAAGGACATGACGATGTGTATTCGAATCATAAAAATGTTCAACCCTTTGACCTAATCATCTCACTACTGGGAATGTATCCAAATGACATGATTCAAAAACAAATAAAGGCCACACACATGGTAATGTTTACCACCCTCTTACTCAGGATTTTCCCCTGTGTCCCACTCTGCTGTCATCATAAATTCCAACAACGTAGCAGACAAGTTATTTCCAGGACTACCTCCCCTCTAGACTATGAGCTCATTAAGGCCAGGCACCATCACTTGACTTGTCTTCGTATGTACAATAAAATAAGGAAGACATGCTTCAGTGTTTTACCGAAGTAATATATACGTGCCCACGCACCTGTAGGAGCGCACATGTCCGCACACGCACACAGACTCCTCTCCAACGATCCAAAAAAAAGAGCCAAATGTTAAAAAAAAAAAACAAACATGTTTAATTATGGTATCTCCCCAGTTCCTGCATCAGAATACAAGGTGATTAAGTCTCTGGCTTTTGAGAAGAAGCAACAGGGCCATAGACTTGCTTTAAGAAGCAGGCCAGAGAAGGTTCTCCAGGTGAGGATAGCTGAACACGCGTCTTCACAAAGAGGGGAGACGAAAGAGGGACTCCAGGTCTGATCCTCAGCAAAACCAAACCTACAGTGCAAAATGGAGACGGCCAAGCCCGGTGCACACTAGTTTGTGACCGGAGTCTCCAGTTGCCTGAAATTCACGGCCAGATGCACTTGACTTTAGGAAACTTACCAAACAACAACAACAACAACAACAACAACAACAACAACAAAGCCACTGTCATGACCTGTGTCTAGAAGTTTAACTCAGAAAGGCAGTTCTTCATCGTCATCAGGGAGCAACCACTTTGGGGCAGTCTGGGTCTCACTTGATCTATTCATCTTACAAACAGGATTCTGTCCCAGTGTTTGCAAACAAACAGCCAGGAGATCCTCTGATCACCCTGAGGATCTAAGCCTGCAATGCACAACCTCAGACCCAGAACTAGTGCTAGGTAAGGGAGTGAGGAGGAACCCAGGGGACATTCAAGAGCTCCTCTAAAGACCAAATGACTAAGGACGCCTGGGTGGCTCAGTCAGTTAAGTGTCCGACTCTTGGTTTTGGTTCAGGTCATGATCTCAGGGTTGGGAGATCAAGCCCCACATTGGCTCCACACGCAGCGAGGAGTCTGCTTGAGATTCTCTCTCTCCCTCTGTCACCCTCCCCACTCACACTCTCTCTCTAAAATAAATAAATAAAACCTTTTAAAAGAAAGAAAGAACAAATGACTGATGCTCACTGGGCTTTATGAGCATTAATGGGATGCCATCTGAGTCACTATTCCCACAATACCAAAATCTAAGTAAAACAGAAGACACATGGGAAAGAAACATGTTAGCACTCTGGAACTGAGCTCTCTCTCTCTTTTTAAAGATTTTACTTATTAATTTGAGAGTAAGAGCAGAAGCAGGGGGAGGGAGAGGCGGAGGGAGAAGCAGACCCCCTGCTGAGCAAGGAGCCCGATGCGGGTCTCGATCCCAGATGGGTGGATGTCCGCTATACACATACAGAAAGGATAGAGAGAAATCAAGTTATTTGATTAAACTCTTGGGCCCCACATGATAAGCCTGCAGGGTGCCCCCAGATTGTCCCCGTTTGCAGGTAAAGAAGCCATGATCATGGCTGAGCCAAAGGCAGATGCTTAACCAACTGACCCACCCACCCAGGCTTCCCATGTAGCTGAGCTCCTGATCTATGTTGGGAAATGCTAACAGAAGTTGAATAAAACTTTTACATTTTTTTTTGTTTTTTAAAGACTTTTTTTAAAGTAATCTCTACACTTAATGTGGGACTCGAACTCATGATGCCAAGACCAAGAGTCTAGTGCTCTTCTGGCTGAGCCAACCAAGCGACCCTAAAACTTTTACATTTGTAAACAATTCATTTACGTTATTATTCCTAGGCAAACTGTTCACTAGGAAGTCATGTTTGCTGAAAAGCTAAACTGTGGTGTATTTCTCTTTGCAGGTAGTATTTATTATGCTTCTCGCTCTTGCTTTGGTTTCTAGGAAGCTTAGAATCCAATCTGCTGCCCACCTGTCATACTAAGCATGTAGGGTGACAGAGAGCACAGATCGGGAGCAACCTTTTTGACTGGCCATGCAAGTCATTTTCTCTCTGGACTGCTATTTCAATTTTTAAAATATTATTACATGATATATATTTCTATAAACTCTCAAATCTCTACAGAAACACCAAAGATAAAATAATGCATTTGGAAATGCACCCAAATGTCTGCATGACCTCATGCATGTCTAAAGCCTCACAGCTCCTATGTGTGCTTCTCGTCACTTGACTGGGAGGACAGACAGAGAAAATGCCTGCCTGAAATCGATGGTTCTTCAGGGGTGGCCCCCACACCTGCAGCAGAAGAAACTGGAACGTACGACTGTTTATCTCCAGGTGGAATTCAAGCCCCATATTGGGCATAATGGTTACTTTTTACAAAATGCAAATTCTCAGGCCCCCGGCCAAATCTTCCAGGTTAGGAACTCCAGCAGGGGTGCCCAGCAGGTCTGTGTTTAGTAAGACCTGGAAGCCATTCTGATGCTCACCAGGGTTTAGCTGGGTGAAAGGTGCACCCTGGAGTCCGGGCTCCCACCTGAGCACAGTACCTGCCTGCATCATACCTGCAGCACCTAGCGACCCTCATTGTCCCTGCGTTGGCAGCCCCAGGTCCTGGGAAGTTGAATCATAAAAAAAGGAGAGTCCAGAATGACTAGAAGTGCGCAGTTGAAAGAGCCAGGGAGGTATCCACAGTGCAAGTGGAGAATAGCTAGACAGGGGGTTGTGTGGGGAGCTTGACTTCTGTTCTGGGTACAGGGGATCTAGAACACGGAAGTCTAGGAGAAGCCAACCACCTCGGTTGGGTTTGTACGTCTGTTATTCTTTACAACCTCCTAGCTGCTGAAGGTCAATGACACTATATACTTAGAAGGGTCTCAGCTTCAACAAGCTTAATTAGAAGATTTCATAATTATCAAAGGCACCAGGCCAGGATTTGAAGAGGCAGTCTCTGAGGAAAGATGAAAGGATATGCAGTCAGACTAGCCTTAGGCACGAGTCAAGGCAAATTACAAAAATTACACTTTCTCCTTTTTTTTTTTTTAAGACTTCATTTATTTATTGTTGAGAGAGAGAAACAGTGCACAAGCAAGGGAGGGGCAGAGGGAGAGGGAGAAGCAGAGTCCCCCTGAGGGCGGAGCCCAAAGTGGGCCTCGATCCCAGGACTCTGAGATCATGACCTGAGCCAAAGTTAGATGCTTAACCAACTGAGCCACCCAGGCGCCCCAGCTTTGTCTATCTTGTTAAGAGATTATCAATACTTCCAGCAGCATTGAGGTATATTTTAAATACCATAAAACTCACCCATTGTAAGTATACAATTTAATAATTTTAGTAAATTTATTTCATTGTGTAACTATCATAACAACCCAATTTATAAAATTTGATCACCTCAGTAAATCCCCCCATGGCCGTTTGCAGAGAATTCCCTCTCTGACCCCAGGGCTAGGCCACCAGTGAGGGGATTTCTCCCTATGTAAATCTGACTACTCTAGACCTTCCAAAAAAAAAATAGAATCATACAGCAGGTTGTCTTTTGTGATTGGCTTCTTTCATTTAGAGTGATATTTTCAAGGTTCATTCCTTTGTTGTAGCACGTATCATTACTCATTTTTTTATTGGTGAATTATATTCCATGTCGTGGTTATACCACATACTGTTCATACATTTACTAGTTAGTGGACATTTGGACTATTTCCATTTCTTTCTGTTTTGGTTAGTAGGCATAATACTGCTATGAACATTTACATACACATCTTTATGTGGACATATGTTCTCAATTTTCTGGGACATAACAGTAAGTTTTTGTTAAGTATTATAAGTTTTTTGTTTACAGTGCTTGTTACTTCTGTTGAATTCTGTTGTGCTCAAAGAACATACTTTATGTGATGGTCCTTTATATTTATATATTAAGACTTATTTTATGACCTGACAAATGGTCTGCCCTAGAGAATGTCCACCTGCACTTGTAAAGAATTCTTCAGTGACCGGGAGCCATTTTCTACACATCTGTCAGGTCAAGTTACTCTAGTGTCATTCAAGTCTTCTATACCCTTGCTAATTTTCTGTCTAGTTTTTCTATGAATTATCGGATGGCTTGTTGAAATTTCTAACTACAATTATTTGAAGTTTCTATTTCTCTTTTGAATTGTGTCAGTTTTTACCTTATGTATTTTGGGGCTGTGTTATTAACTGCATATACATTTTTATTTATTTTCTGCAAGTGTCCTGGATTTTAATCTTCTGTTCCTCTCTGACTACCTTTTTTAAGTTAGATAAATATTTTTAGTGTGCCATGTTTAATTCTTTTGTTGATTTTAATTACTGTTCTAAGAATTAAAATATGCATCTCAATTTATCACAATCTCCTTTAGAGTAATTCTAATTTCACTAAAACAGGGAATCAAATTTTTTTTTTCTCATGTCTTTGCACGAAGAATAGGCCCTGTCACAAAACTGCAAAGTTATGGAAGAAGTGGGGAATGGCAGTACTCAAAACGAAGTGAGAAGACATGTCTCTCTGATCAGTGGAAGGAGGAGACAGACACTGAGGTCCAAGGAGAGTTGGGAATCCCCATTATGCTTTTCTCTCTTTTTTATCTCTCAACTTTGCTTTTATATGTTGGAGTTTTTTAGTCATTTATCACATTTATGTGTTGCAGTTTTTCCCATGTATATGGGCTGCTTTTCCCTGGCTTAATAAGTGTTTGATGAAGAGGGATTCTTAATTTTAACAAAGTCCAATTTACCAATTCCTTTCATCATGGTTAATGTTTTTAGTGTCCTTTTAAATTCATCTTTGCCTACTCAAAATCATAACAATGGTCTTTTATGTTTTCCTCTAAAAGCATTATTATTATTTTTTACATTTCCTTCCTTCCTCCCTCCCTCTTTTCTTTCTTTCTTTCTTTCTTTCTTTCTTTCTTTCTTTCTTTCTTTCTTTCTTTCTTTCTTTTCCTTCCTTCCTTCCTTCCTTCCTTCCTTCCTTCCTTCCTTCCTCCTTTCCTTTCCTTTCCTTTCCTTTCCTTTCCTTCCCTCCCTCCCTCCCTCCTCCCTTCCTTCCTTCCTTCTTTCCTTCCTTCCTTCCTTCCTTCCTTCCTTCCTTCCTTCCTTCCATGGTCTCACTCATATGTGGAACATAAGGGATAGTGCAGAAAGGGAGGGAAAACTGAATGGGAAGAAATCAGAGAGGGAGACAAACCATGAGAGACTCTGGACTCTGGGAACCAAGCTGGGGGTTACAGAAGGGAGGGGTTGGGGGATAGGGTAACCAGGTGATGGGTATTAATGAGGGCACATGAGGTGATGAGCACTTCATATTATACTCAACTAATGAATCACTGAACACTACCTCAATAACTTTCATATTTAAATGCTGTCTGGAATTGATTTTGTCTGTACAGTGTGAGGTAGAAGGTACCTTATACCTTATATTTAATCAGCCTAGCACTATTTATTGGAAAGGTCTCCCTACCCCACTGTACAGCAGTGCCACCTTAATTGTACATCTAGTGATCTTTTTATCTGTGTATTTTCTGATTCTATTCTGAAGCCAGTTGTCTGTCTTTTTATCTTCGAGACAATATCACAGAATGTTAATTACTTTCATAGCGTACATTTTCCAGCTTTGTTGTTCTCCTTCAGCGTTTCACTGGCTAGTCTTTAACTTTTATATTTCCATGTGGATTTTAGAATCAGTTTGGTAATATCCACATGTGTACACACATATACAACATCATTGTTTTTTGTTTGGTTGGTTGGTTGGGTTTTTTGTTTGTTTTTACTGGAATTGTGCTGAAACAAGAGATTACTTTGAGGCAGACTGACATTTTTACATTATTGACTTTTCCAATTATGAACATGCTAGATTCTTGCATTTACTTAGGGCTTCTTTAATTTCTCTCAATAAAGCTTTAAGATTTTTAACTGTGGCAATCTTGCCAAATTTTGTCAGATTTACTTCTAAGTATTTAATATGTATGATGTTATTTGAAAGTTTTATTATTTTATTATTTTTTTAATCTTTTGTTTCCCTTCTTCTTTTATTTAAATTCAATTAATTAACATATACTGTCTTATTAGTTTCAGAGGTAGAGCTCAGTGATTCATCAGTCTTATGTAACACCCAGTCCTCATTACACAACATGCCCTCTTTATTGTCCATCACCCAGTTGCCCCATGCCCCCACTACCCCTCCACTCCAGCAACCCTCAGTTTGTTTCCCATGAGTAAGAGTCTTTGGGACACCTGGGTGGCTCAGTTGGTTAAGCGTCTGCCTTCAGCTCAGGTCATGATCCCAGGGTCCTGGGACTGAGCCCCACATCAGGCTCCCCACTCAGCAGGAAGCTTGCTTCTCCCCTCTCCCTCTGCCTGCCGCTCCCCCTGCTTGTACTCTCTCTCTCTGACAAATAAATAAATAAAATCTTTATTAAAAGAGTCTCTTATGGTTTGTCTCCCTCTCTGACTTCAGTCTTGTTTTATTTTTCCTCCCTTCCCCTATGATCCTCTGTTTTGTTTCTTAAATTCCACACAGGAGTGAAATCATATGATAATTGTCTTTCTCTGATTGACTTATTTCACTTAGCATAATACGCTTTAGTTCCATGTCGTTGCAAATGGCAAGATTTCATTTTTGATGGCTGAGTAATATTCCATTGTAATATATAATCTCTATTGGTTGCTGGTACATAGAAACTTGGCTGATTTTTACATATTGACCTTGTACAACAATTCTGTATCAAGGATTAATTCTGATATTTGTAGTTTCCTTTATATTTTTAATGGACAAAAATCATGTCATTTTTAAATAGCAACCAAGCATTTCTAAAAGTTTGGTGTTATTTCTTTGGTAAAGACTCTGAAAAGATTCAATGGTGAGGCCGAATGAGCATAGTTTTTCCTTGTGAGAAGGATCTTGATATGAATCTGTCACACACACACACACACACACACACACCATTCAGTTCTGTCCAATTCACTGCATGTGGTTTAATTATGATCTTATCCTACTCTTTGAAATACACAAGAGAAAAAAAAAACTTGTCATTCTTGGTCAGTGTTTCTCACATATTTTTCATGAAAGTACTTCTAATAATTTGAAGTCTCAGTATTTTCCTTACAAATTTTATAAATGTTTTCATTTTCTTCTCTAAAAAGTCATATTTATTTTCTTGGGGAAATAGAACTGCAAATAACTAGTGGACCCTGGAATAATGTGGGGGTTTAGGAAATTGACCCCTGTGTAGTCAAAAATCTGTATATAACTTTTGGCTGTCCCAAAACTTAACTACTCATGGCCTACAGTTCAACCAGAGGCCTTACCGGTAACACAAAGACTTCATTAACCCATATTTTGTAATTAACACATATGCTGTACGTTGTATTCTGTACTCCTACAAGAAAGTAAGCTAGAGAAGAGAAAATGTTAAGAAAACCATGAGGCAACAAAAATACATTTATAGAACTGTCCTGTATTTATTGGGGGAAAAATCTGCATGTAAGTGGACCCACACAGTTCAAACCCATGTCATTCAAGGGTCAACTGTATCGTCAGTGGCAACGATACTGCAGTGAGATGTATACTCTAAACGCAGGGCCTCAGTGCTCTCGAAGTACCTCATACCACCTTGGGGATGCTATGCCCAGTCAGAGAACCCTAGCTGGTCCTAACAAGGCCCAGGGTCAATGTCATGCCGGCTCACGTAACACATGCAGAACGGACTCTCCTGATCCCTAATGTCACAAGTGTTCTGAGACTAAGGGGCATAAGTGGAATGAGTGCTGTGAACCTCACCTCTGAGCAAATCTGAAAGCTTGAAAGTCCATACAAATAACAGTTGCTGTCTGTATCATTGGGAAAAAGAAAACAAACAGTGCCACAGGAGCCATTTTATCAAAAGAAAATCCTTGGGAGACTGATCGGTACAAGCCACCAAAGTGAATATATTAATTCGCACTTGATTTGTGATCATTTATTTATATCCCATGCACTCTTGGTTTCAAACTTTTGCTCCTTTGACGCAAATGACTTTGGCAGCTTGCAACGGATCTGTAATTTTCCCTCTGTTGGGAGAAGGAAGTATTTAATGCTACAGGTGAAGACATTAGAGTATGCAGAGGAAGGGCCTGTTTGCTGAGATCAGGACTTAAAACCTTCGTATTCCATCCAAGCTACGGCTATCCTAGCATCTAATTTTGTGTAAGGCATTGTTTTTGATATCCTATAATCTGTGAGCCCACATGTAACATTTTCTTACGAAAACATTGTTTTGTGTGTGTGGGTGGCAGGGATGGACTACCGTAAATTATTCACTAATCACAGTTAATTATTACACAGCCTTCACGTTCGATAGAAACTCTTCTCATTTTTCAAGCCGATCTTTTGGTAAGAATTCCAAAGACCATGTACCGTTTCAAGGTCAGAAGACTATAGACAGCAGAAAGCCATTCTATCTGGGGAATATATTATATGATTAGGCTCATTTAAACTTCTTTCTACTTGGTGCTCCTGAAAATAAGAAGTTGTTGATGTTTTGACATAACTGGATCAAAACCTTTTAATACAAATCCTTCTTGAATCTGTAATCCTTCTTGAATCTGGTTTTAAAAAACGTATTTACGCTCCTTCTAAGAATTTCTAATATGTCATTCCCCAAATCCTGCCCTATTTCATCCCATGCTGTCTCTCTGAGTAAGAATCCTTAAAATTTTAGCATACACGCACCAAGAAGGAATTAATTCAAGAACAAACCAGTGACTGCCACAGCGAAGGGGGTGGGGGATGGGAGAAACAGGTGAAGAGGATTAAGACGTACAAACTTTCAGTTGTAAAATCAATGTCATGGGGACTGGAAAAAAAGAATTAATCCAGATAATTTCTAAACATAGTTCACTGATTCTCTGTCCCAACTGGGATAAATCCTCAGAGCAAACAGAACTGCAAAGAAAAATCTTGAGCTCTACTCCACAGGCTTCCTGCTGGTGTAAACAGAAGGTCTCCAGGTGTACGGTGGGAACGAACAAAGAAATAAATGTGCTAATGGTGTTGGGTTTATACAGAGATGGGGAAAGTGGGGGCAAAGAGACCAAAAGAGATAAAGCAAAAATGGCAAAACGTTCATGATAGGTAAACGTAGAGATGGGTCTACACCTGTTCATTGTACAAGCATTTCAACTTCTCTGTGGGTTTGGAATCTTTACAAAGTTTCACGGCCTAGAACTTCCTCAGAGGTTGAAATCAGATCTTCCCATCTTTTGGAAATATCCAAACACAGGTACCCTATCGAGTGCCAAAACGTTGTTTCTTATCGTGCTTGGCAAGAGAAAATACACGGTATCTTGGATACTTAAGATAACCAAATATTTGAGACACACTCAAGCCTTCCACTGAATAGCACTGACTCCATGAGAAGTTGCCTGTGCAGTGCACTCCCCTGCCCACAAGCAGGTACTGCAGCTTGGACGGGAGCCGCCCTGATCTCCTGATGGACGCCAGGTGCCCACCGGCTCCCAGCAGGCTCGCTTCCCTCCACACCCCTGCAAGTGCTGCTGGCCTCTCTACCTGCTGCCCCTTCCCCACCCCGACTCCATTCCTGCCAGTCCTAAGGGACACTCACAAAGAAAGCTGCACGGATGTCCCTCCCACCCCACAGCCAGCGGTGTGACCTTATTTGTGAAAAGCTCAGTCTGAGCTCCCAGGGTCCCTCCCCCTCGGTCTCATGGAATCTTGCCTCATGGTTTCCATTCCTCACAATGAGTGCATACAAAGCCAGCCCACCCCATAGCAAGTGCACTTCCCGGACAGCTCTGACATGGTCCACTTAGGTGCAGATGACTGCACAAGCCAAGCCTGCCTAGGGTGGCCTTTCCCCCCCAAATGCAGTGAGCTTGTTCCTCTGGCACCTACCTTCTTCCACTTACATTGGAAACTTACGTTGGAAACTTACATTCTCTCTTCTGTTTATTTATGGTTGTGGTGAAATCTGGTATCTGGGTGTACCTGGTGAAGGATATCCGTGGCACCCCACGGCCCACACAATTTTGACTGGCATGACTGCAAACACTCAGAGTCCTCCCAGTCACTAACAACAGCTGTGTCACCATCTGCCACCTACAAAGTCCACATCGCGGGGCCTCCAGCTTGGTCCAGCAACCCCCAGCGACGAGCTGACCACCTCTCGAGATTGCTCACTCCTCCTCTGAACTGCTCAGGTCAGGGAAAGGCTTCCATCTTCCTGAGCCAATCTGTGGCTTTGGCCTTGAGTGCTAACACCAGGCGCCAGGGCCACGCAGAATGCCCCCTGCCCCCAATCCCTCTTGCAGGGAAGGGACTCAAAATCTTGAAAACGTGATCATGAATCCAGAGTCAGCTCTCTTCCAACTCAACTGCTTCATCGAGCCGCCCTCTTGAGCCATCGTTAAGCCCAATGTCCCTGGGAACGCACTCTTGTCAAATACCCTCTTAAAATGGGATGCCCAGAGCCGTGCTCGGTACTTCCAGGTACAAAGTCATTCTCATTATTCAGGATGAGGAAACACTCTCCCTTATAAATTATGATCAAGGACATCCTGCCATTTCTTTTTCATGAAGCAGATGAGGCTTTTGATCTACCACGGGCTCTCACTGGAGAGGGGGTGCTCTTCCTGCCTAATTTACTTATGAAAAATATTCAATTATGTCCCAAGTTTAATTCACTTAGTAATGAAAAGTAAATGAGCCCAACCAGCATGTTTGATTTGTCTTGGAAAGAGAGAAACTGCTTTGCAAGAACAAACAAAGTTAAATTAAAATAAGTGACTCTCCTCACTCTGGAAATTGAATTTCTCCCCAAAGTGCTTCTTGACGTCGTCTATAGAACACGGGGCTGACACCAGCAAGAGAGAGCATGGCTCCGAGCAGAAAGGCTCCTGAATGTCCCCCTGGGGCCCAGCGGTCACGTGGTACGCAGGTGAGGACGTGTGGACACGCGTTCGAACACACACGCATACATCTTTCATCGACCACGAAGCAGGCAGTGAACTTGGGGTGAACCGCGAGGCGTGTGGGAGGCAGTCCCATGGTCGACATGCGTCCACCTACCGTTTTTGCAGATGGGGCAGCACTGGTCAGGCTCGTACACGGGGTCCACACACTCCGTCTGAGGACACGCGGACACTGTGCAGAGCACCTCCCCGTTGGCTTCGCAGCGGCAACGCTCACACGGAGACACCTGAAACACAAGCCCACGGTCAGGGTCAGACCTCCCGCCATCCTCCCCATACAAACTCATGTTTTCCCTCCCCCGGGACTTTCTGTGAAGACACCCAGGTGCTTTGAGAATGTAAACAGGATCCAGCCCAGTGGTTTGCAGAGTGCAAAGCCAGGGTGCTGGAGCAGAGCTGGTTTACCTCGGAAAGCCCCCTTCCCACCGCCCTGCTAGGTGCCACCCAGCTTGCCTGGGACACTGCCACACCTGAGCTGAACCGATAGCAGAGTGGGATGGCCCTGGGCGAGAGAGGAGGTACCTGGCCAGGAGGTGTCTGAGGAGGACCTCATGTAACCCTCACAGCAGCACTGAAATACCTCTATCGAATTCTCGGCCCTGTGTCCTGATGGGGAAGCAGACTCGGGGGCAGGCATTGCCAAGGGGCCTGACTCCGGGGCCCAGGCAGGTGCTCTCTCTCTCCCCCACGGCCTCCAAGACGCCCTCCCTCCACCACCCAGTGCGCTGTGGCCTTCTCTGCGCTGCACTTCCAGCCACTGGCCCAAATTCCACCTCTCGGATCATTCCAATCACGCACAGTGGCATTCCTGGATAGGGTGCCCGCCACCAACTCGATCCTGCCACAGTGACCTGCAGGCTGTGATGCGGATGATTTGTTTTTTCCTGGAAATCACCACTAGAGTGATTTTCCATCCGGGTTGACCCAGGACAGAGCAGAAACGGCATATGCAGACCAGCAGCCAGAAGCAGAAGCTGCCACGTGGAAACAGATGCTTTGAGATAGTGGAGGGGGGGTGTCAGGCTGAGCGTCCTGGGCACTTGGCACACCACGCCCTGACCAACCAGCGCTCGTAAGGGAGAGAAGGCAAGCAACACTCACGGATGCGTTCTTGGCGTGGCCAACACCGAAAATAAGAACTCACATCTGTACCAAATACACCAGCTATTTCATGAAGCGAAGGCTCAGTTTGCGTTTCAATTTAAAGGCTTTTGTTCAGCTTTAGACCACAGTCAACCTGGCTGGGAGTGAGGGCTGAGGCATAGCTGTGTGAGCGTGCGTGAGAGCGTGGGTGTGTATGTATGTGAGTCAGTGTGAGTCTGTGAGTGTGTATGTGTGAGTTGTCTGAGTGTGAGCGTGTGACTTGCAGTGTGAATGTGTGTGAGTGTGTGTATTTGTGACTGTGTATGTGTGTCAGCGTGTGAGTTTGTGACTATGTGTATGTGTGTGTGAGTGCGTATTGTGAGTGTGGGGCTCTGAGTGTGTGAATGTGTATGTGTCAGCGTATGGGTGTGTGTGATTGTGTGTGTGCACGCACGAGTGTGTTGAGTGAGTGTGTGCGAGCGAAGCTGCAGAGCGGCCCAGGATAAGTGTTGACCTGGTGTGCAGGAAGCCGCAGAAGCTGCCGCCAGTCTTGCAACAACACGAGGGCACGTTTTCCAGGAGCACCGGGGGCACCATGAGCCTTTCCTGCTACTGTGACGAACTTTGCTCTCTGCTGCTGCTGCTCTCATTTCTTTCTGCCTGCCACTAATTCCCCTGTCAACCTGTAGCATCCTTCTGTCAAGGGTGCATTTACTTAGCAAGCAGGGTAAGAAAAGGATCTGGAGTTTTAAAAGCAGAGACCTTGAGTTGCGAGCGACACGGTTCATTGCGTGTCCAAACCTTCAGAGTGAGGACGTGGACTGAAGCCACACAGCCCAGACAGGGTAGAGTAGATGGTGGGGAGCCAGGCTCCCAGCCCCAGAAGAGGTAAGGACAGTCCCATCTGGAGGGCAGGGTAGTCCGAAAGGAACAAGAGGGTCAGGAATCATTGGGGTCTGTCCCCAAGAAAGGGGCACAGCCTGGCACCGCTCCCACGCAGGCCACACTGCAGGGATGCAGGAAGAAGCGCCATTTTGGTTTGAGACTTTGAAAGAAGGGGAGACCAGGCTGCCCGCTGTCCCTAAGGAGAGCTCCTGGAAAAACCACAAAGCAGGTGCGGGTCACAAAGACTGCAGACACTAGGGCAGCAGGACGAGAGGCGGCCTCACCCGGCAGCTCCCCCACAAGGGAGCGCATCCTGGGCAAGACAGCCGGGCACCAAACACTTCCTCCCGCTCCTGGCTCCGCAAGCTCACAGTGTCCATGGCACGGAGCGAGGCTGGGATGGTGGATGGCCACAGCCCGAACTGCTACCTTCTTAAAGGCTCTGCAACTTCATCCAAAGTTGTACTGTGAGCTTTGTTATCACAGAACATTTAGAAATCCTGATTCAACTCTTTGGAGATGTGTTCATATCTCAGAAATAGGTGTTGAGGGGCGCCTGGGTGGCTCAGTCGGTTAAGCATCCGACTCTTGGTTTCAGCTCAGGTCCTGACCTCAGGGTCCTGGGATCGAGCCCCAGGTAGGGCTCCATGCACAGCGTGGAGTATGTTTGGGAGTCTCCCTCTCCCTCTGCCCTCCCCCTGCTCGCTCTCTCAAATAAATAAATAAATCAAAAAAACATGTATATGAGTTGAGGCTCAGAGGCAGGATCACCACAAGCAAGAATGTCACTCTCAGGCTTCACCTCCTGCCACCTGCTCTGCCTGTCCTTACCACACCCCCTGCCGGGCTCCTGTCCCTCGCACAGGAGGCTGACTCTGCTGAGTCTCACGCAGAGCCAGGAGGCCAAGCCCTGCCCGTCCGCTAAGAGGACACTGTGTCCACTGCAGTCCCGTGTGGGCAAAGGCCCCACACACAGTTCATAGGCCTCCTGCCTGCTCAGTCAGAGCTCCCCATCTGATCACGTTTCCGGGACCCCTCTGCCCAGGACGGGGGTCACCTAATCGATCTCTCCGGTCTCTCGTCGGTGGCCAGGTCCCAGGGCATGGGGTGGCTCCAATCCCACCCCAGAGACCTCCTGCTGGGCCCCTCTGTCCCTCTCTTTGGGTCTGGCCCTGATCGCTGAGGGTCAGGCTTCACCCAATTCTCCCCTGGAGAGCACAGGTGGAGCCGGCCCCTCCCCTCATTAAGCCCATCACCTTATTTCCCGAGCCCACGCAGCACTCATAGGGTGCAGGACAGTTTGCTAAACTGCAAACCACCACCGCTGCCACCGCCCCACAGACCCATCCAGCCACCCACGTGAACTCAGCAGCTGGCATGGGAAGACACAGCCACGTGAGCTCCGCGTCACCGAGTCACAGAGGAGAGGTGTGACAGGATGCCGTCGGACACAGGACAACCCTTCTCTGCCGCCAGTCCCACCCCACCCTGCACCCCGACTCCCACACCGGGGCTGTCGCTGGATCTGTCCGGGTCCTCAGGAGACCACCTTCAGCTCAGGCTCCACTAGAGGGACCCGCCAGGCACTCCCCTGGCTGAGATGGGGGGAGGCTGCTCCGGAAGCTGCAGCCCATAATCTGGCGGGGGCTGTGGCCTCAACACAGGGCTTGGGTCAGCAGTCATGGGCCCAGCTGGCATTCCGGGTGCCCGTGACCCTCTCTCTGGCTCATTTCATCACGCCACATGTATGGCTGGAGCCCCACCCACGCGGCGGCAGGTGCAGGCCGCTGACTCCAGCAGCCCCGACTCTGGTGGAGGTTTGCCTGCCCCATCAGAGGATTCTGACTCTAGCCACCAGGTCGGAGCAGCCCCAAAGCTGCAGGGTCCTCACCCACCAGCACGAGCAGCAGATGGCCTCCCGCCATCCCCTGTTCTTTGTCCCACCGTGGAAGCTAAAAGTGAGTGTGCTCCGTGCATTGCTGTGTCCGGGACCCGCAACATGAACTTGAGAGGCACATTCCTGCAGTCAGACAAGGCACTTCTTTCTCTTCTTCCAGAACTGTTTGGTCCCAAAAAGACATTTCACCGGGGGTAACCTAACTTTGAAACAGTCGCCCCTCTCGTTAGCAAATCACAGCCTACTTTCTGCATAGCATGCCTTATACAGAAATTCCCTTCTCTGCAATTCTCCAGTTACAAACCCAAGTTCTGAAAAGACAGAATTTAGACGCACAGCCTAGGAGAACAACCGGGCATGTGAGGAAAAGTCCCCATTCTCGAGGTCCCCACTGGGTGCTAGGAGAGGCAGGACTTGTGTTGGGTGAAGAGAATAGGAACTGGGAGCGAGATGAAAGACAAGGTCTGTGGTATCCGTTCATTCACCCCCGTTAGCAAGACCGGCAGCAGGTCAGGCACCCTGGGGCCGGCCTCAGACCCAGGGTCCAGGCTGAGGGCGCTGGCCTGGCTTACTCGGCCACACTGCTTACCCAGTCAAATGATTCTCTTCAATGTGGACCCAAGAAATTTACCCTCAAACCTGAGGCAGAGCAATGAAGGACCGACCCGTCTGAGCGTGTTCTCAGGGAGTCAACTACAAACACAACGGCTAGCAAAGAGCTATTAACTTGGGGGTGCCTCAGAATTAGACCCTCTTAATGCTCAGTAATTATGCACATGTCTATACCGCAGGTACAGCGGCTGTAAGGACCATAAAATAAAGATTGCGCCTATTTCTAAACAAATAAGTAGGAACAGGAACCATAATTTATAGGTGAGACGATTCTCAAACGTGAGAAGACGCCCACTCAAATGGATATTGCTTAAATCGAGTGCCCCGTACAAATTCGAGATCTATACGAGAGTGGGACAGAGGTTGAGTGGGACGCTTCTAAATGAGGAGTATATAAGCAGCTTTGTAGTTTATCACGTATATTTTACATTAATGAACTCAGTTGCAATGAGGCGCCGATCTGTAGGACGCACTGCCTTGTATAATTTTGTCACTGTGATTATAATTATTATCACCACGAGAAGGACCAGGCTCTGAAATATTGCAGAAAGTGCTCTGAATAGGGAATCCTGGTCTTGTCTGTGTCCCAGATCTCTTTCCACCTGGGAGGGCAGAAACTCATTGCATCCTTCCTTCCCAAATTTGTTTACCATCTACCAGAAGACGCACCTTCTTTCCTCAAATCCAGCTTACACACACCATCCTGTTCGGTGCTGCCAGAAAGGGCCACTGGTGGGGTGAGAGGCAGACAATGCCGTGTGTCACCAGAAGCCTGTTGCCTGAATGGCAGCCATTGCTGTATTCCAAACTGGAACTTTCTACTGTGATTGCTGGAGAAGGTGCCATGAAATCCCCTTGCCACCAAATGCACGGGCTCCTTGTGGCCAGGGAACAATTCCAGGCTGGACGCAGATGCTTCCTTAGGAACAGACAAATGGGAGGCAGAAAATCCCCGAACAGGGGTGCCTAGGTAGCTCAGTCGTTAAGCGTCTGCCTTCCACTCAGGGCATGATCCCAGGGTCCTGGGGTCGAGCCCCGCATCGGGCTCCCTGCTGCACTGGGAGCTTGCTTCTTCCTCTCCCACTCCCCTGCTTGTGTTCCCTCTCTTGCTGGCTGTCTTTCTCTGTCAAATAAATAAAATCTTTAAAAAACTACAGCCATGTGCACTTTAAAAAAAGAAAAAAAGAAAAAAAAAAGAAAATTCCTGAACAACTGTAACATTTTCATAGATGGGATTAATTTCCACACAGAAAAGAGAGAAAAGAGGACCTAATAGCTTAGAAGCTTCACAGTGAAAACCGTTCACCATCGGATAAAATCTCCCCGTTTCTGTTCCCTCCATTGGCAGAGGTGTTCCGGTAATAACCCCCAAACTGTGGGACTCTGCAATGACATGAAGTAAGATTAACAGGACAGCAAAGAAGGACGCTGAAATCTGGACTTCCCTCTATCTTCCTCCCCCCGCCATGCTTCCCTTCCTTCTAAACCCCTTGAATTCTCCCAGGCGCACTGGCTTAGAGCACAGACTCTCTAGCACCGAGAGCCTTGATCCCAGGCTGCAGGTGAGCGGCAGGACAGCTCAAACCTAGGGCCATGTCTCCGTCACATCTGGGGTTGTTACAGTAACAAATATCCAGGCTCACTAGATATGGACGGAATCAAGAAAGAGATGGCCAGAAAGAGCTGAAATGAACTTGCATGGCACATTAGGAAAAACACGAAAAATAAAATTTACAGCTTTGCCACAAGAAAAGTCACTCAGCACCTCATGAACGGCTGCACTAGGATCAGACGCCCACCCCTGGGGGCGAGGGAACAAAGACAAATCTTTCCACTGAGAGCGATCGGATTTGGATGACACTTGTAATCCACAAACGGGAGAGAAGGTTCGGTCCCCTGCGGGACGTGAACGCTAAGGCAGCGACTTCACAGAAGGGACCCGAGAACGGGCAAACCACTGTAGGGAACTGAGGATCTCGATGCGTGCCTGAGATCAGAACGCAGAGCCTCCAGATTCTGAAGGCGTCGAGTCCCAAACCCAGGGGACAGACGTCACACATGCTCTCCTGGCTACAGATTTTTTAACTGCTCTAACTCTGTTTGCCAGGCTTGCCTTTAAAGAGCACAAATTTGTACTGAGCAGCTGGGGATTCAGACTCCGTTACTCAACCAGTGAACAACCTTCTTTTCAAACCCAAATACGGAAGATACAAGGTCTGGACACGTGCATCCTGCAGATTGGGGATGATGGACACACAGGTCCTGGGACAGAGACACCAGGACCGGCCTCCCCGGGTCCCACTGCCAGCCCCCCACCCCCTGCACAACCCCACAGGCTCCTTGCCCTGCAGAAAACTGCACACTCGAGGACAGATACGAAAAGATCTCTACCGCTCACCTCAGTACTTGTTCTGGCTGGGAGTTGAGGCAGAAACAAGTGAAAGAGAAACTAACAGAATCGAAGAAAGTCACAGACACTGATATAACTGGGTGCCTAGTAAGAAATTTCAAGGCGAAGTTGTGGCTTCTGGTTGGAATAAGAGGAAAGATGGTTAAGGAAGGTGAGGAGGATGGGACAAGTGGAGAAGAGGGACGGCCATAGAGACGGGGAGGGTGCAGGGAGGGGCCTCACAGCCAGACAGCCAAGTGGGGATCCTGAGAGCATGGGGACGGGTCAGCTGCAGAGAGCAGAAGGGAAGCCCACAGCCACAGCCCCGGGGGGTTGGGCAGCACAACACCCCCCTCCCGGCCACACGGAAGCCCCTGGCACAGGGGGCCACCTCTACCCGGGACAAGGTGCCTTTCCCAACGTTGTGAGGCTACGTGAGCTCCCAGCACCGTCTTGGGAAGAATGAAAGGAAATGCTTCTTCCAAGGAGAGAACTCCAGAAATGCTGAGTAATTACCCCCAAATGATGAGATGCCTAAGACCTCAAAGGACCACGCTTTCCACCATCAGCAGACATGGGGAGCCACAGCATGGAAGGACGCCTTCGAAAGCTGAGTGTTTTGTGCATCTGAGTTTTGTTTACACATCCTGACCCTGTTATGGAATTAATCCAATGACGGAGAATTAAGCCACAAGTTGTCAGAGGCACCAAGCAAAAAGGCTGGTCGCTGACAGCGGTCTTTGCTCGGCCCAAGAGCGGCTTCCCTGAAAGTCACTGTCACATTTCGGTCACCAGATGGCGGAAGCGTCCTTTCCAGCGGCTGAGCCTGTTTCCCAAGCGCCTGGTGTCCCATTTGTTCCTTAGCAAGATGCACGTAGAGGGAAATCACAGAGTCCGCGACTATGTAAACCAGCAGGTCTTATTAGCTTCCGATCGCCTGGAGCTGTGCTATTTGGGAGCAGGAGAAAAATGCAGGAGTGCTGCCTTTCAATGTGCTTTGCTTTTTTCTTTCTTTTTTTTTTTTTCTTCTGATTTGAAACACACCCACAGGTCTGGTGCATTGCCAAGAACTACACAGCAAGTCCCAGGAGCGGCGCGAAGGCGGGGTCCAGGCGGACCACCAGGCCACTCAGGTATGATCGTCACGAATGCGCTGAATTCACCCCGCGGCCTCTCACTGGCCTCTCCCGACTCCCAGCAAGACCCTGGGACCGGGACAGTGCTGTCACTTCGAACTAAATCTTTCCCCAAGGCTACCTCAGGTTCCCTACCTGAAACTGTCTTATTAAACCAGCCAAGGCACTGCAAAGCTCCGTCTCCACGCGGGACAGCAGCAGGGTCCTGCAGGGACACTGAGGCTCCTGCTGGACCTCGTCCTCCAGACTCCCTCCACCACTCAGGGCAGCAGAAACAGCTCTGGACGCCTGCGTGCCCCTCTGTCCTCCCTTCTGTGCCCTGAAGTGAATTAGGCTTGATCCTCGGCCCCCTTCCAGCCTCCAACACGAGCCCCTGACCACACAACAACAGAAAGATCAGTTTTTTGTTCCCTTTATCTTTCCACTCTCTGTCAGAGAGCGGATTTGCACACAAAGGGACTTAATTAAGAGCTGTCCCCAGAAGCGGTCCGCTTTCCAGTCTTGGGAAGAAAACCACCCTGTCTACCGCACAACAGATTGACAACACAACAGTCGGACAACCCAGCGCCTCATCAAAGAGTGACTTCTCTTTCTTTATGGATTAGCTTGCAGCGAGACCGTCTAAGAATGCCTTTCCTATCCTCTTGTGACACATTCCCTCAGATTAATACAGAGCAGGTGGGGTCTCACCTAAGAGAGGGGGAAAATGCCGGCAGGGTTTACATGGTGTCTTCCACTCCACGGCCAACAGTTGAGTGGCTAAGACAAAAATGAGGAAGATTATTCCTTCTGGGCTAAAGATCCAGACCTGGGGAACATTCTGGAATGCCCCGACCTGACAGATTACACGGTCAGATCAGAGGCAGCCGAAAGTATGCCGGCCTCCTGCATGTTTGTGTCCCCCCAGAGTTCATAGGTTGGAGCCTTCACCCCCAATGGGATGATATTAGGGGGTGGGGATGTTACGAGCTGCGGTCAGGAGGCTGGGGCCCCAAGGTGGGATTAGTGCCCTTCGAAGGAAAGGAAGAGCCTGGCGATCACTTTGGACTTTCTCTCCACCGTGGGAGGACGCACGAAGAAGGTGGCCATCTTGGAGCCTCAACAGAACCAGATCCCCTTGGCACCCTGGTGTCGGACTCCCAGCCAGCATCCGTCTGGAGGCACATGCGTGCTCACAGTGGGCCAGCCCCTGGCCCTCTGCACACAGAGCAGGGCAAGGAGAGAGGAGGAGCCATGACCACAGGCAGCAGGAACCACAGGAGGCCCCTGTCCTCCCACCCCAGGAGCAGGTGATGTTGAGATCTTGATGGAGTTACTTTAGTAGGTATTCTGCTCATTCACAGATTCCTAAACTAAACCCTTAATAGAAGGGACACAGTCCTAATTGGGCTCTAACCCTACCTGGGCATAGACTGGGTCAATAATGTCCCTGTGAAAAATGTCCTTAAAGCCAAACTCCTCTGTGTTGACAATGAGAAGATCGAAACCCTCTTGTTTTAGAGTTAGAGTGAGGGGTGAAAGAGATGTAATCCCTGAGAGAAAGAAACAGAGAGCTTGGTCCTCCCTTCATAAAGGATTAAAATCAAATGTCTTCCAAAGAGTAGGCTTTTAAAAAGTGGGTATGAGGGCCTGACATGGGATCAGTTCTCTCTAGGATTATAAACTCAAATTTTTTCAGGGGCATGTCAGGTAAGGAAACAAGGTGGTAAACAAGTGCACAATAGGGAGTGGTGGGGACTGTGACAAACTTGAAAGAAACAAATCACTGAAACCAAGGGGCATACTTGTCCCAACACACACACACGCACACGAACACACACACATGCCAGAAGAAAGCTAAACCACGTTGCTCATTTTGGCATTCCTCATTTGAGATGACACTTAATAACGCTCATCTTCAGTGGGGAGGAATGAAGACGACCAAAGGATTGTGTCCATTTCCTCTGCCCAAAGCTGGCCAGGCTCCAGTAACAGGGCTCACACTCCCCAACTGTCAGGTGGCCACACAGACACCTGTCTGGACAGCATCTGAGGTCAGAGTCTGGCAGCCTTGAAACTCTGTTCAGTGTCTGTCAGCTGCCAATTACCCGGAAGGTGCTGGCCTGTGGCCTGAGCCCGGGCCAGCGGGCACTGTCGGCTCACTCCTTTGGCCCCGCATTCTTCCTGAAGCTGAGCCTCTTCCAAAGGATCCTGGAATTACAACAGGGCACTGACAGCCGTTTCTCCAGTTAATGAAGTCCCTCTCCGTGGGGTTTTCGGTTTGGGTGAAGAAGACACCGCAGGGCTCTCTCACAAGAAGCATTCTCTGGGCTCAGGCACAGGTGGCATGGTGCCCGAGGGCTGACCATGAAGTTCTGCCAGCTGCCCCTTGCTGTCACCAAGAGCAAGAAGAGCTTTCTTCCTTGGCGTCCTGGAGGGCACGAGGACCAGAGGGGAACTCGGCCGTCAGCAGGAGGTAACCTGAGCCAAGAGGCTGACATCAGAGCCCAGCTCGTGCCTCAGGCTGCCTGCGTCCCTTGCTCCACACAGGGCCGCGGAAAGGCAGTGGCCTTGTCAGATTTCTTTCTGTTCCAACCTACGCACCCGACATGTCTGCGTGTGTGACATGGCAAAGCCACCAGCGGACTGAGGCACAGGTGCGCAGGGCAGACTTGCCCTATGAGACAAGAGACTGCTGGCATCCTGCCCACCTGAGGACTCCCTGCACTGTGGCTGTGGGGACAGAGATGCCACCATGACAGCCTGTCCACTGGCCGAGGGCTCTGTATCCCCAGAACATAACTGTCAACTATTCAAGAGTGTGACAAGCTGTGCACAGCTATCCCTTCTGACTCCTGAACGGGAATTAACAAATTTTGTCTGCTTTAAGCCTCTACGGAGATATTGAGATACCTTTTCCAAAGTCACATGAGATTTGAAAGTAAAATATAAGTAAGAAATTGTTTTTAAAGCTGAACGAGGGAAATACATTAGTGTAGGCTGTCAACCTATGGGAAGAGCAAAGGGACCATATGGAAGGATGGGTCCATCTGGTAGATTTTGATAGAGACAATACTATTTACTTCTGAGCTACCTAGGGGACCACAGGTACCGAGAGCCAAGCAAGAGGGGAATATAACCTTGAAGTGACCTGAATGTGATCACTGGAAGGGCAGGAAAAAGCACCCACAGGTGATGGGAGCTTGGTGGTGCCTTGACCAACAGCCCTGGAAAGTAGGAGGGACCTTTGGAACTGCTCACTTATGGCATGATTCAGCCTAAAGCTGAGCTAGCTGGGACCCCCATAATAAATTTTTTCAAGAACATTTAGTTATATATAATGGCATTCCTGTTTGTTCAAGGATAAAGTTCCCAACTCAAAATTCAGCCTGGAGACCATCCCTTCCTTAGGTAGTCTACAGTCGGGGTGTTCCACGTCAGCACTCCTGACTTTGGTTGTCAGGGGATACTCTGCATCCCGCAGGACTTTGGCAGCATGTCTGGCCTCTACTCGCTGGGCCTCAGTGGCCTCCCAACCGCGCCCAGTTATGACAACCAAAAATGTCCCCATACATTGTAAATGTCCCCTCAACATGACCCCCAGTTGAGAACCACTGGTCTACACTTCAGTGAGCAATAAGTTTTCTTCCATTCCTTCTTGACTGTGGCTTAGCTTCCAGGGTCCTGTTCCTCCTTCCTGAATTTCATCCTTTGCACTGCATTTTGAAGTTCTTTCAGTAACAGTCTGTTTGATGGCATGCTCTATTTTTGTTTAAAAGTATCTTCGATCGGGACGCCTGGGTGGCTCATTTGGTTAAGCATCCGACTCCTGATTTTGGCTCAGGTCGTGATCTCGAGGTTGTGAGTCTACTTGGGATTCTCTCTCTCTCCCTCTGTCCCTTCCCCACTCATACTCTCTAAATAAATAACTAAATGCAATCTTAAAAAAATAAAAATATCTTCATTCAGGCTCCTTCCTGAAGGATAGTTTTGCTGGATACATAAATTGAATTAACTCTTCTTTTCTCTTTGCTCTTTAAAGATGTTCCTCTTCTGTTTGGGGTCTTCTACTGTTGACAAGAAGTCAGCCGTGCCCATAGTTACTGTTGTTTTGCAGGTCAAGTCTTTTCTTTCTGGCTGCTCTGAAAATCTTTTGTCTTGGCTGTTCTGCCATCTCACTAGGATATGGCTAGGGGGCAGGATGTCCTTTTGTTTATCTTTCTTTAGATTCGTGGGGATTCCCGAATCCACAAATAGCAGTCTTTCAAGTAGAATGTCTGGGACACTATCCCCTCATTTCTCTCCCTATTCCCTACTACCCCTTCCAGAATTCTGATCTGATCCATATTAAATCTTCTCTCCCCGTCCTCACGTATCAAAACATCTCCTCCCTATGATCCGTCTGTGCATCTGTGTTTCACCCTGGGTGACTTCTTTAAATCTGTCTGCTGGTTTGCTGAATTGTCCCATAAACTACCTGATGTGCTGTTGAACCTCCCACTGAATATTCATTCAAACTATTGGATCATTCTTTCATACAACTTCTACCTGACTCCTTGTCAAAGCTGACTAGCATTGGGAATATGCTTGTTTTGTTTACCCACACAGTTTATTTCAACATATATATTTTTGCATATTAAGTAGTCTTGTTTATATCTCAACATCTGGGTCTTATCGGACTATGCTGGTCTCAGCGGACCCTTGCTTTTGACTCCGCTCCTTGTGTGTAATTTTCATTCTGTTGTCGCATTCCTTGGAACACTATCTGTGGGGGTACTTTGCAGCCTGGGTGAAGTGTGCATTCCTCCTGGGAGCATTTGCTTCTGTCAGATACCTGTGGCCCCTTTAAACAAAAATATCCCATCTGGACTTTTTGGACCACTCAGGGAAGCATGCATATGGGCTTCATGGTCATAAGAGAGTGCATGCACTAGAGACAGCAAATACTCAGCGCAAAACTGTCAGCTCTACTCAGCCCTGAGGCCCATCTGGGGTGGTCTGTCTGCACTGTCCCCTTGCAGGACATGCTCTTCAGGGGATCACAGCCTTATGAGACACATCCTGATCTGATGCTCTCCCCTTGGGGCCCTGGGCTTGTTATGTGCCCCAGCCTGGCCACGAGTACCCAGGGCCTGGGACCCAGGCATCAGGGGACGCTCTCTGATGACCGCAAGGCTGACTGCAAGGCTGACTTTCCTCTCTTGAGTCTACCTCCAGGGATTAATTTCTCTCTCTTTTTTTTTTTTCCCATTTCAGCTGTGCTTTTAAGAAAATGTGTTTTATATGAAATCTGGAATTTCAAGAGTTTGGTAAGTGGTAGGTTTTCAGGCTATCATTCTTCCATATTGCCAGGCAAGCAGTGGTCTCACCATGTTTAAAGCAAAATCATTTCTGGAAATGCTCAGAGCCATGTGGCATCTTAATTTTCCATCCTTATGCCTTTCTACAGGCCTAGGGCTTCCGAGAGAACTCACAGGGCCATGGGCAGATGCCTGACATCATCCTTTTCTGCAGATTCGAAAGGCACTCCATGTCCTGGCCGCACCCCAGTGCCCGACAGAAATAGAATGAGAAGTGAAATCCAGCTGGCAGGATCTCAGGCTTGGAACAGAAGCAGCAAAAAAAAGGATTTCCAGCTATGTGGTCAGAACCATACCACGAAGGATGGCTATAGGGTATGTAGGCTGGGGTGGAAAACCGTAACCTCTACCCAAACTCACAACTGTTCTATTTGAGACAGACTCTTATCTCTTCCCCAGACACCTGCCCCAGGATTGCTCGGTCATTTAAAAACAAACCATCAGCCACAGAGTCTAGGTGGGCAGTTTCTCCCTGCGTACCCTGCAGAGCCCCATGATGGTCCTCGCAGCCCATCACACACTCTCGGGTCACTGCCTGTTTACTGGACACACTCCAAAGCCTTCCATTAGGTCTCCAGCATCTTGTCCAATGCTTGGCAACCATTTGTCCAAAAAAAATTTTTTTTGAATTAAAAAAAGCAAGAATAGATTTTTGTTGGGATTTATCCGAGTCGGAGATGCCATCCACCGAGGAAATACGTTTGGACAAGCCACAGAGAGCCCCCCCCCCCCCG
>NW_024425563.1:97635786-97645526 GCF_017311325.1 Ursus maritimus | reverse complement strand
CCCCCCCCCCCCCGATGACGAGCCTCTTCAGGAAGTCTTCCCAGGGACCAAACAGCCTGCCGGGGGTAGTCGTCTCCGACAAGATGCACACTCAACAGGACCCCCTAGAAACCACACTGACCTAGCTGCAGGCTTTTTTTGTTTTTGTTTTATAATTTGTTCAGAGATTCATAGGTTCAGATTGTTTTCTCATATATTTCACTGACTTTCCATAAATGGAGAGATAATCAGGATACTCTCCACTCCATACCGCTGGGAAACAAGGTCTGAGAATTGCTCAGGGACTCAAGAATGCAACAGGAAGTTCATAGGTTGGAGCCTTCACCCCCACACAGACATCTTTAGATGGTAAGTACTCTGACCTCGAAGTTCTAGAAGATGCTGACACTCCACTCAAATTGAAGGGGTGGAACATGATAGCATGAGATCTGGGCTCCTAAGGTGATGTCTCTCCCCTGTGACCACAGAGGAATTCCAAAGCCATGCGGCTGTAGGACCATGGGTCAGTCATGCCAAGTGGGGATGTGGTCAGCTGAAGGGCAAATGCCCTTCGAAAGAAGCAGCCCAGCACAGCTCTGGCAGATGGCTGCCATTTGGGAATCATTCCACTTTGACAGCAAATTGGCAATCTGGGTATATAGACGAATGTCTCATTTGTTAACTATCTGTACTAGTCAAACAAACGTCTCATGTGTGGTGAACCTCCTTGGGCTGGATTTGGCTTTGGGCCACAGGCAGCCTGCTGTGGGCTTGATAAGGTCTGGGTTCTTGCCCGTGTCTGCAGATCTACTCTTCTGTCCGCTGTCCACTGGAATACTTCCCCTTGTCCTCAAGGAGCTCCTGGAATTCAATGCTCTGTTCTCATTCCAACTCAAGATGTCATACTATGAAGGGCACGGATATTTACTTTGTCCTAGATGGCCTGAGTCAAATGTAGCATGAATCCACATAAATAAACACTTGGCCAAGTTAATCCAGTATTTATTGGACACAAATGTAGGGCAGGTGCTCTGAACCTATAGGAGCTTTCCCTTCTTCCAGTACCCAGAGTTCTCTCGGTCACACACAAGATACCATATATCACCATTTGGTCATGGACGTAAGATGGTGCCCTTGGAAGCACACAATTATCAGTGTGCCACAGTCCAGGACGCAGATCCTGCTTCCAGCATTACCAAGCCCATGATTTTGATCAAGTTACTTAACTGTGTTGAATCTTAACGATCAACATCTGACCACATCTGAAAGTTCCCGAGAAAGCACATGGACTTCCCCCTTTCACAAAACTCTGTTTAGGGGTGCCTGGTGGCTCTGTGGTTAAGCATCAGCCTCTGGCTCAGGTCAAGACCTCAGGGTCCTGGGATCAAGCGCCACATCAGACTCCCTGCTCAGTGGGGAGTCTGTTTCTCTCTCTGCCTGTGCCCCTCCCCCGCTCAAGTGTGCAGGTGTTCTGTCTCTCTCTCAAATAAATAAATAAAAATCTTTTTAAAAAGCAATTAAGGTAAACAAAAAACTGTTACTGTTTAAATGGCTTTAGACAGAGAGGCAGAAGCTGAGAAGTCCAGAATTTAGAAAATCTGACTCGAAACCAAAACAAACTCAGAAGTAGCAGCAGCACAAGCATCAGGCTAACTTCAGAACAGGAGCTCTAGGGGCGCCTTCGGCTCAGGGCGTGATCTCAGGGTCCTGGGATGGAGCCCCTCATCAGGCTCCCTGCTCGGCGGGAAGCCTGCGTCTCCCTCTCCCACTCCCCTTGCTTATGTTCCCTCTCTCACTGGCTGTCTCTCTCTGTCCAATAAATAAATAAAATCTTAAAAAAAAAAGAGGGTTTTTTGGTGAGATTTTATTTATTTATTGGACAGAGAGAGAGCCAGCGAGAGAGGGAACACAAGTAGGGGGAGTGGGAGAGGAAGAAGCAGGCTTCCAGCACAGGAGCCTGACGCGGGGCTGGATCCCAGAACTCAGGGATCACGCCCTGAGCCCAAGGCAGACGCTTAGCGACTAAGCCACCCAGGTGCCTCTCAAAAAAAAAAAAAAAAAAAAAAAAAAAATCTTTAAAAAAACAAAAAGAACAGTAGCTTTACACAGCTTGACTCAGTTTTCTTCACAAAGGTAAATAATAACAGTATTGCTTTCTGTTAAGTGACATCAGCCAAAAGAACATAAACACCGTGGAAGTGAAAAACGTGGCAAATGTGTCTTTCTCTCTGCTAGCACCTTTTCATAACTGCAACAGAGATCTACTTAGATGAAGCTTTTGATTCCGAATTTCATGGAAGAATGTTTTTTCATTACTGAACTTCTGGAAATGAGATTCTGCAGCAGGGCTAATCTCAGGTCAGACACTGACGCCTTGGGAGAGCCTGGGTTCACCCAGTGGCCCCATGTCCCTGCACTAGTGGGTCTCCATCCAGCTGCCTCCTGTTCCACAGGCCTCATGCTTTGAAAAAATCAAGAAAGCAGTGCTTATTAATAATTCAGTTTCCTTTTTTCTTCAAAGACCAACACAATTGCCAATCAGAGCCCCTGATCACTACGGGAGCCGTGTGGACAGACTGAACTGGTGTCGCACCAGCCAAAATGGTCGTATAAATGGAGTGGGTTCTATGAAACGTGGAAACAAACTTGCAGACCCCGCTTCTAACTTTACGGTCCCCAAGGGGATCCAGAGACCCCCACGAGGGGAACGACTTCTTTTGCTGCTCAAAATGTAAATTCCAAATTTGGGTTGCTGCTGGCCCACCTGGTAGCCATCGGGAGCGAATTTGAAACTGCTGCACAGAGCCCCTAAGAGCCGCCCACTGGTTGTATGTGATGCATGGGTCCATCGACATACGTAGTACAGTAGCTCCTAACGCAGCCTTCAGAATGGAAGACACACAGAAGCTGCCTGACTCAGCTTCACGGGCTCCGAGTTATCACCAATCACTTTGGGCAGTCTTTCTTTCTTCAGTCACACTTGCTGGTGAAGCCTCCCCCACCCCCACCCCACATTCCTTGTATCTCCTTAGGCTCATGCATGTGAGGTCAACTCTGGCCTCTGACACTTGTAAGAGCTACGTTACAGCCTGGATCGTGTCCTCCGTCCCAAATTTACATGTTCGAGTGCTAACCCCCGGTACCTTCCAATGTGACTGTATTCTGAGACAGGGTCTTAACCGAGAAAATTAAGTTAAAATGAGGTCGTACAGGTGGGCCCCAATCTGATATGAGGAGGACACATGTGTCCTTATAAGCAGATTAGACACAGACATGCAGAGGAAGGACCTAGTGAGGACATAGGGAGAAGGCAGCCATCTGCACACCCAGGAGAGGGGCCTCAGAAGGAACCAGCCCTGCCTACCCCTTGATCTCGGACTTGCAGCCTAGAGGCCTGTGACTCAATAAATCTGTATTGTTTAAGCCGCCTGGTCTGTGGTTCTCTGTTATGGCAACCCTAGTGGATGAACAGACCCTAGGAAGCAGACAGCACATGAAAATACCAGTCAGGTATAAAAAGTATAAACCAACAGACAGGTTTCCTTATCCAAAGTCGCTGGTCCAAGGTGATGAACAGGATACTTGGTATAATTTGAGAGGCAGTGGAGAAAATTGCACTAGTAACTATGGTTTTATTTGCATATACAAATTAAGTTGCAAATATCCCCAGAAAATGCAGATACGACTTTAATTATTACTAGCAGCCTCGTGGGATTCCGTGGAAGCACTGAGTGAGGTCTTCTGCTGACATCTGGCTGAGATCAACCAGGCTGTGAGGAAAGGGGACTGTGAGGAAATGGGGTAGGGGGCTCGGAGAGAAAGGAAAAGATGGAATTGACTGTGAAAACTGGGCAGGGAGCCACGTGTCCAAGAAAGAGAAGCACCGGATGACGGGGAGAGGCTGAACCCTCCCTGGGACCAAACGCACTTCACAGGCACGGGGCGAGAAGTACAGTTCCAACCGCTCCTCAGATGCCCGCAGTGAGCAGCCAGCCTCTAGTGGGAGCTTCGCCTCTCTCGGGAGGCAGAGAGCAGATGGTTTAGGTGCTTGCGTGCCTCCCAGGGAAGGAGGCCCGGAGCTGGCCTCCTTGTCACCTCCCTCCTTGCTATAGTAAACAGCACCCCAAGCAGGACCCTACTATACCCATAACCTCCATGTCAACTACATCTTCTTCAGAGAAGAGCGAAGAGCTTCAGACAGCAAATGTTTTCCTTTTCCACTCTCCAGGTGCTGTGCTATGCAAACCACAGACTCCAGTGGCTCTCTCTCCGAAGCCCAGAATACCCCGAGCAGGCATGTGAACAGTGGTTGTGCCCTGGCGCTCAGCACCACAATTCTGCAGGCCTGCAACCCACAGACCCCCCGGGCTCCCTGCCGACCCTAACGCCTTTCTAGGTCATCCTTCTGACACCCCCAACAAAGTGCTACATCCTCCCTTGTGCATGGAAGGAAACAAAACCACAGACACGAAATGACTTGCACAAAGCCACAGTGACTTTGGGAAATGCCCAGAATTTTCCTGACGGTAGGAGAAACGAAGGAGCATGATATGTACAACGTACGGGACTGAAATCACTACGAAGTTGTACATATTGCAGGAGCAAGCCTGTAATCAAACATGTGTAGCAGCTGGGCAACATTCATGCACGTGTACACCCTAGCAGCTGGTAATGATTGGATGAAAGTTAACAATGAAGTGTGGCTGGAAGAGGAAAGATGCACTTCATACTCTAAACACAGGTTCACTGCTATCTTAATTCTTCTCAAGATGATAAGCGTGCCAATCTCCCGTTTGTTGCTCTAATGTCTCCCGTCTCCAGAGTCTGAAACACAGTCTACGTACTGATCACCAATTTTTGAAAACAGGAATCAAATAACTCCCCCCCCCTTTCCCTGCACGTGAAGGCAGCTTCCCGGCAGCTAGCAGTTAGTGGTGAGTTACGAAAACAGAAGTTCGAACTCTCCCGTCTGCATCTCAGGCAGATAATGGCCACCCTGTGATGTGCTCTGGCTTTCTAGATCAAAAATGCAATAATTCCTCAGCCAACTCCACGAGACTCTTTTAAGAAAGGACTATAAAACTACATACAGTGCAAACAACAAATGTGATTAGTTAAAAACGAATGGCTTGCATTTGTTATTAACTCCTAGATTTTCTTACGAGCCTAACACTCAGGAGATTTATTTTGCTGGACCCATGCCTACAGCCCTGCCCCAGGCCAACAGGGAAGGTCCCTCCTCTGGGTTTCGCCAGGACCTCTGTCCCCGCACCGTAACATCTGGAGAGACATGGGCCCAGCTTCCCACTAGTCAGAGAGCATTTTGAGGACAGGGTTCCTACTCGCTCATGGCCTATGGTCAGGGCCTGGTCCATCTGAGTTTCTCGACAAATGCGTTTGTCTCTCCAAGGGGCCAGAGGGAACTACTGTGTTAACCAGGTGGGCCTGGAGATGCACTCCGGGCATCAGGGTGGGACAGCTGCCACAAGCCTTAGCGGGCCCCTTAGCTTGCAGATGAGGAAAAAGAACCCCAGAGGGGACAAATGCTTTGTCGCTGTCGTGTAGCTGGTTAGTGGCAAAGCCAGGACAGACACACATGTTCCCTGACTCTAAATCCCAGCATTGTTTCTATACTTCGTGCCTTATCTCCAGATCTGTCCTTCTTGGCTTTCTGGTTCTACAACCCTGGGGATTTAGTCCTGAAATTCATTTGGTGCCCTCACATCCTGAATGTGCAGATCTCAGAGGCTGGGTTCTGGGGGACTCCAGCAGGAGGCAGGATTCCTTGCCACCTGCCTTCTCTGCTCAGCTTTAGGGACTGCAGGCCCCAGGGATGCCCCCCCTCCACCCGGGAAACCTCCCATGTGCCAAGGCAAGGCCACTTCCAGGAAGGCCATAGGTTGAGCCTCCCTTGGGGGGGCGGGTCAGGAGAGAGAGCTGTGCATTTCTGCCCAGGCCACCAGTGAGAGGCCGGGGCTTTCAGAGCTCCCCAAGGGGCTGGCACTCCCATGGGCCAGCATCTCCATCCAAACCTGCGCCCCTGTGGGGCTGGGCTTTTGTTTCACATAGAGCGTAGGGGGAAAGCGGGCACTTTGGGGTAGAACAACTTGGCCTGGCACACAAGTTTGCTTCTTAACAGCTGCCTTGCCTTCCCCACGTTATTTAAAGATTCTGTGCCTCAGTTTCCTCTTCTCCATCAACTGGAGATCATAGATAATAGTCTCTCTCATGGCATGGTATGAGGTTTAACTAAGTCAATGCACGTGGGAAACGCAGCCTCAAGCCTGCCACGCAGTAGGCATTCGGGAGATGGCCAGCGCTCTTAATATTGTTACTAGTGGTCACCTAAAACAGAACAATTTTTAACCATAAACTGAGCTTCTGGTTCTTGCCCTCCACTACGTGTTGGCATCCAATGAGCAAGCATTTTCTTTCCCTTTTCATTTTTTAGAACATTTGCATGATACCCCAAGACGTAATCTAGGGAAATGGCTTATTTATATGACTAGTCTTCCTTAATTAGCTATTAGCTGAAGGATATATCCCAAATGGCACGGCAAATTACCCTGTATTTGAAAACAAGTTGAGCATTTCAGCGGCAACATTTTTAAATTAGAAGCAGTGGGTTAACATTAACGGTACAGCCAATAAGTGTTCGGGCCGTCCCTTCCGTGCCCGGGGCCTCACCCTCTCTGTACCCTTTTAACGCGAAGACCGAAGGAATGAATGTGGATCGGCCACATTGCTTTAGAGATTACCTCTGCACCGAAAGGGAGTTCATGCTGAGGGGACGCGAGCACAGCGCTGCCCGCCTCTGAGAACCAGAACGCGCCTCTTCTTCAAAGTGGGGGCGCATAGTGCACAGAGAGGTTTCACCCCGCGGTGGGAGGTGCAAAGTGGCCCGGCGGGCGCTCGCCTCTTACCACGAACTCCTCCAGAGTCTGGTAGGTCTTGCCCCGGAATTCGCAGTAGTTCTTCCTCTCCTTGCACTGCGGGCAGCACTGGCTCGTGTCGACGTGGATGCAGCGCGGGTGCAGCCTCGGGCACTCGGGCTGCGCGCACAGCGGCCCCTCCTCGGTGCACAGGCACGGGCAGGCCGAGGGGCCCGGCGCGAACTTCTCCCCGATGGCATACACGAAGCCGCTCTCGTCCACGCAGCCCTTGCCGCGGTAGTCCGGGTACGCGTACTCCTCGGGCGGCTCGGGCGTGGGCGCGAGGTCCGGGCCGGTTGCGTCCTGGGCGGCGGCGGCCGGGGGCTCCCCCTGAGGGGTGTCCCCACGGGGCCGGCCCTGCAGGTCCCCGGCCTTGGCGCCCCCGCCCTGGGCGGCCCAGGCCTGCTTCTGCTTGCTCCACGCCTCTCGGCCGGCGAGCCCACGGCCGCCCTTGCTCTTCCAGTCCCGGCCGCTGCCGCCCTCGTCCCTCGCGGGGCGCCCGAGCTCGCTCACCCGCCCCGGGCCGTCCCGAGACGCGTGCTCGCGCTTCTCCTGGCCCGGCTGCTCCGGCGCCTGGGCCAGCTTCTCCAGCGGGATGCTCGGACTGCACAGAGCCACCATCAGGCAGCAGGTGACCAGGAGGGAACTGGACAGCGCGCCAACTGCCATCGCAGTGGAGCTGGGCATCCCCTACCACGTCCCGGCGGGCGGGCGGGCGGGGAGCGCGGCCGAGGGGCGAGTCGCATTCACAGCCCGGGGGCGCGCCGCCGCCAGCCGGGAGCCGCCGTCCCTGCGGAGAGAACAGCAGCACAGCTGAGCCCCGGGGCCCGCGCGCGCCCGGCCCCCACCCGGCCCCGCGCCGCCCGGCCCCGGCAGCGCTCTAGATTAACGAGCCGCACGACGCGGGCGGGGGCAGCATGCCCAGCGTCGGTGCCCAGCCGGCTTCTGAAACCTCATATATGGTGGAGACGGACGTGGAAGCGAAGTCCGGGAGAAACACCGGCCGGCTGCGTTTCTCCAGTGGCCGTGATTAGCGGTGGGGACGGCCGTGGGCGGGTGGCGGAGCCGGAGCTGCGGGAATGCAGCGAGCTGGGCCCGCGCCCCCCTGCAAAACTCGAATAGAGCCACATAATCCGGGAGCCCTGATGTGCCCCCCTGGGTGCTAGCCACACTTTCCCATTGAATTCCGCAGTGGAGTTGGACACGGAAGATCATGCAAGAAGACAGGAGGGAAACCCTCCCGGGCTTGCCTTAGGGCGTTTGGGGAAAGGGGCGGGAGGGGGTTAACAAAGCTCCCAGGACCCCGTGATTCATCTCCAACAACTTTTTAAATGCCTCGAGTGCAGGGAGCAGACGCCGCTTTCCCGCCCTCCTCCCCAGGCTCCGAAGCTCGGAAGGATGTCCCCGACCACCTCCGGTGGCAGGGTCGGGGGTTCCGGAGGCTTTGGCTCCTCCACCGTCCCCCGCCCCCACTCCCACCCCCACCCCCCCGCCCCTCATGCCCAGCCAGCCGCTCAGCGACTGGGAGCGTTGATAAGAGACCCCCGCGCGGGCCGCAACGTTGGGCTCGTAATCGCTTTCACCCAGGAAGGGGTCGTAGCGGTGGAGCAGAAGTGCCCAAGCAGCACCAAGGTGTGCAGTGGGGGAGGCTGTGGACGCAGGGCAGGGGCGAGTCCCTCTCACTCTCCCCATCTCCGAAAGCCTCTCTGGATCCCAAAGTTTCTGCCGCCCAAAGGGGCCAAGAGAACCCTAGACGCTGCAGGGTGCGGGCAACCCAGCCTTTCTCCACCTCGCCCTCCACCCTACCCCGCCTCCATCCGGCGCGCTCCAGGGGGTCTTCACCCCCAACCCGGTGCAATTCCCCTCCCCCCAGTAGAGGTGGGACAACTGTGTCCTGTGCCCACTTCCAGCCCCGGCCCGATGGACCTCAGACCGGGGCGAACCACCCACCCACATTTACAAACTCGGAGTCGGGGTCGGGAGGATGTCCTCCTGAGCAGTGAGAAGGTGGAACGGTGCCCTGGGCGCATCCCGGCGCGCTGGGTGCAGACACCCCACATGCACCCTCAGCCCCGGGGGCGGGCGCCCAGCCTACATACATGAGCGCAGGGCGCGGGCCGGACGCCGGGCTCGCGGCGGGCTCGGGGGCAGCAGTGGCGGGCGCGGTCCCGGGGCGCCGGCACCCATCCTCCGGCCGGCGGGTGACCCGCGCGGGGCGCACCGCGGCGAGCGCAGCCCCACCTGCGCGCTCCGCCCGGCGCGTGCACCCGGCTAGGGCGTCTCCGCGGGCTGGCTCAGCGCGCTGCCCAACTCGCGTCAGTGCCCGCGCCGCCCTCCGCCGCTCCGCCCCGGGTCTCGTTCCCGCGTCTCCGCCGCGAAGCGCGCCCGGGGGGCCGCCCGGCTTGGCCTCGCTTTCTCCACCCCGCGGGCGCGGGGAGATCTCCGCTCCAGGCAACCGGATGCCGGGCCGCTGCGGCGCGTCGGAGGGAGAGGAGACGCCCGGAGCGCGGCGGCCGGGCGGGTGGCACTAAGGCCGGCGTGGGAGCCCGCGCACCCGCCTCCCGCCTCCTCCCGCCCCGCGCGCTCCCCGCTCCCTCCTCTGCGGCCCCCGCTCTCTCGCGAGGCGTCGCTGCAGCGGCCGGCGCTGCGGGGAGTTGGGGACCTCTCGCCCGCTCTCCGCCCTGCCCGGCCGCGAGACCCACCTGTCAGTCCCCCGCGCGGCCGCCTGCCCGCCCTGGCTGCCGGACTCCTGCCTTGTCACTCACTCTCCACTGGACCTTTCATCCGCGCCTCCTTCTTTCCTTTATTCTTTTCTTTAATTTCTTCCTT